>NC_084905.1:21747405-22047405 GCF_949316345.1 Pungitius pungitius
CATCATCTTCATCATCATCATCCTCATCCTCATCAATTGCATGTGATTTAGTCAAATTGATTATTATAGTTTTTAATACTTTGCAGCTGATATTCAGCTCGTCTCTGAACGTCTTTCCTCAAATTAAGTATAAAAAGATTTGTAGATTTCATTGTGTAGAAAAATAATTTATGAGGTTAAATATTAATAAAACTAAAGATGAGTATTTTTCAGATTTAAAGTAACTGATCAATTCATGAATTAATACATCAGCAGAAAAAACTCAGCATTTGTTCTTTTTAAAGAATGAAATCTGCTGAACCCGTGGGTCAGAATCCTTAGGATCCTTTTGTGTAGATGCACAGAGGAGGGGGGGGCGGGGGGGGGGGGGGCTCGTATGTGTCCTCCGGTCGGCCTGAAGTCTCTGATGCGTCGGAAGAGGTGAAGGATGGTACTAATCGGGGGGGGGGGGGGGGGGGGAGGGAAGGTGGATGTCTCAAGGGACAACAAGGGCAGCTCTATGTTACCAGTACACACACACTCGGGGGGGGGGGGGGGGGGGGGGGCAGTGACCCCGTCCACATCACGGCGACTCCGACCCCAGTCTGAGCTCCCATCCACATCCTCTGCATGCAAAGCATTATGGGTACTCTGACTGGCCTGACACAACACTCACAGCGCCCCCCCCCCCCCCCCCCCCCCCCGTACACACACACACACACACACACGCGACCCCCTTTAACCCCTCGGTGTCTGCAGGTCCGTCTGAATCAGCGCTCAGCGGCTGACGGGCCTCCGTCCGCCTGACGTTTGACTTTCATTCATCCCGAGAGCTTCCTCCGTTACCACGGAAACAGCAGCCAAAACGACCAGAACCTTTATTCGATCATCCGAACCTTTATTCTGAACCACATGACCATCTTTTCTTTGCTTTTAGAGAACTACGGAGGAAAGTAAAGTCAACGTTTGTTTCTGTCATGTGTAAATAAAAGGCTTTATGAGGGGACCTTCTGGCTGGATCCTCAAACACAAACACACAAAGTCCTCGTAGTAAAAACCCACCTACGTGTGTGTTTTGGATATTTTCTTTCCACCAGTCTGAAAGAAGCAAAACAGCCTCAAAAACCTCTGAATTGTCGAGTGCACGATGAGAGACGAGTCGTGACTTCAAGGCCACAACCAAGAACAAAGTCCCTTTAATTGTCAATTTGTCACATTAATGGAATGAGACTCCTTTCTTCTCCATAAAGTGAAAATAAGAAGAAGTGAAAAGCTGACCTTGAACACAGTAAATAACACAAAGACGGCAGAGACGACGTTGCCTCCTGATTGTTGTTGTAGGTCAACAGAGACGCACTAAAACCTCTCAGCTCGTCTTTTGTTCCTCAGAATGTGATGAATTCTGTGCTGAAGCTGGATGAGCGACACGAGCGGCCCGCGGCGCGGCGTCGGGTCGACCCTGAGACACTTCACTGGAGCCAAATGACTTACTGCAGCGGGGGGGGGGCTTCCTGCCGCCTTTTGTTGTGCGCTGCAGGTGTCGAGTGACACAACGCCACGCCGCCAAAGAACGTTAAATATTCTTAAGTGTGGAAACGGAGAATGTGCCCTTGTGTTTTTAAAGGGAAGCTTTTTCCTTTTCTTCACACTTAATAGAATTCCTCATTGAAAGACGTTTTAATATTTGACTTAATCCTTTAATCAAGGTCGACTGGGATCATCACGCCGCAACAGCTGTGATGCATTCTGGGCGTTTTTCCTGTATCATCTCGCGGTGGAGGAATGAGGTCACTGACTGCTGACCTTCACACGTCCACGTGTGTGTGTGTGTGTGTGTGTGTGTGTGTGTGTCTTTGCTCCTGCAGAAACCCGGGATGGATCTGGCTGACACCTACATCACCTTCATACGGCAGAACCAGGACGTCCTCCGCGACTGCGTCAACGACGAGCTGCACGTGGAGGACGTGTTTGAGGTGAGCGCTCGTCCCGGCTTTTATTTTGGCGGGTTTGTGCGATCAGCCAACGCGGGGGCGTCACTTCACCTGGACCTGAGAGCGAGACCCTGTGCAAAGACGTGATGGTCCTCATCAGGTCACATGGTTTCACTCCGTCTTTTTGCCGCTGTAGTTGAAGCTGCTGTTGTTGTTGTTATTATTATTATTATTATGCATTTTCCTCACCTTCCTCTTTCCACTGATGGGATTCTGGCTCCTCGACGCAGATGGAGATGAAACCTCAGCTCCTCCCTTTGTACACAAACATCAAAGACATTATGAAGACGTTATAAACTCACTCCTCCTCCATCTTGTCCTCCACTGGGCGTCTCCCAGTGACACCACCCCCCCCCCCCCACCCCCCCCCCCCCACTCATCAAGGCTCTTTCCTTTAGATTTAGAAAAGCTCCCGTATTTTCAATGTGAAGGAGACGCCACCTTGTCTTATTTTAAGATAGTGTCACGTAGGTGTATGTATATATATATATATATATATATAATATATATATATTTAGATGTAGCAAATGTCTACTTGTCACCGCGGATGAAAACGAGATAGTTATTCACATCTGATGTGGCTACAATAGGACATTCTTTTGGAATCCAAGGGACAAGATATCAGCCATGCGTCTCAAGTCCATTAGAGAAGACATGATGTCACTGAAAGAGCTCCAATCAAACCCAGCGTTCCTTCTATTACACTCCTTTCCTCCTCAGTGACTCCACCGTGTGAAGCTCGTGGCTCTGAGTCTGATGATCAGTGGGCTCTCCTCTCCTCTCCTCTCGTCTCCTCTCGTCTCCTCTCCTCTCCTCTTGTCTCCTTTCCCCTCCCCTCCCCTCCTCTCCTCTCCTCTCCTCTCCTCTCCTCTCCCCCCCTTTTCCTCTCCTCTCCTCTCCTCTCGTCTCGTCTCGTCTCCTCTCCTCTCCTCTCCTCTCGTCTCCTCTCGTCTCCTCTCGTCTCCTCTCGTCTCCTCTCGTCTCCTCTCTCCTCTCCTCTCCTCTCCTCTCCTCTCGTCTCCTCTCGTCTCCTCTCCTCTCCTCTTGTCTCCTTTCCCCTCCCCTCCCCTCCTCTCCTCTCCTCTCCTCTCCTCTCCTCTCCTCTCCCCCCCTTTTCCTCTCCTCTCCTCTCCTCTCGTCTCGTCTCGTCTCCTCTCCTCTCCTCTCGTCTCCTCTCGTCTCCTCTCGTCTCGTCTCCTCTCCTCTCCCCCCCTTTTCCTCTCCTCTCGTCTCCTCTCGTCTCCTCTCTCGTCTCCTCTCCTCTCGTCTCCTCTCGTCTCGTCTCCTCTCCTCTCGTCTCCTCTCCTCTCGTCTCCTCTCCTCTCGTCTCCTCTCGTCTCGTCTCCTCTCCCCTCCTCTCCTCTCCTCTCCTCTCCTCTCGTCTCCTCTCGTCTCGTCTCCTCTCGTCTCGTCTCCTCTCCCCTCCTCTCCTCTCCTCTCCTCTCCTCTCCTCTCCTCTCGTCTCTCCTCTCGTCTCCTCTCCTCTCCTCTCCTCTCCTCTCGTCTCCTCTCGTCTCCTTTCCCCTCCTCTCTCCTCTCCTCTCCAAGTGGAAGCAGCACAATCCTTCGCAGTCGGGCGCCGGTTTCCATTCGAGGCCGAAAACACCGACCGCTTCTGTTGACCCGTTTATCACTTAGCGGAACACCGGGAGCCGTCTGTCCGCCCCCCATCCCACGCTGCCCCCCCCCCCCCCCCACACTCCTCCTGCCCCCAGGATCCACATTTAGAAGAATATTTGTTAGCGCAGAGTTGCCAAACACGACTCGGCTCGCCGCCCCGAGTCGATGCAGCGGACATGGCGGCTCAGGCCCTCGCACACATTAGCGGCGCCGAGCCCAGCGATGGATTTCTGCCACCCGCCGCCTCCTGAGGGCTCTGTCTGTGTGTGTGTGTGTGTGTGTGTGTGTGTGTGTGTGTGTGTGTGTGTGTGTGTGTGTGTGTGTGTGTGTGCGTGCGTGCGCGCGCGCGTGCGTGCGTGCGTGCGCGCGCGCGTGCGTGCGTGCGTGTGCGTGTGTGTCTAATGGACATCAGAAGAGCCCAGTCATGCACCGAGGAGGAGGGGGAGGAGGCGGGGGGGGAGGGGGGGGGAGGAGGTGACGGCGGGGCCTCTCAGTGTCTCAACAAAGAAAGTAAACCTCGTCAGGCGTCCCGCCAGGTGCATTATGGGTATGCCGTTTGTCTTGCAAAGTGTTAGTCAACACGGACGTGTGTGGCGGAGGAGACGAGGACGTTAGCGCATGTGAGCGCGCCGCGGCTAACGTGCATGCTCACATGCGCCTGTTGGTCTATTTGTGTAGAAGAGCTCACCAGGGAAGGCCTTTGTGTGGATGAGGAGTGTAACGCACACACACACACACACAGAAGCCATTTCCTCCCGTGGTTTTCTTTGGTGCAGCAGGAGGCTCCAAGGTTCAATCCTCCTCCTGGAGTCCCTGAAGGAGACACTGAGCCCAAAGAGGCTCTTAGGATTGTACAATACTTTGTGATAAACAAAATGTTCCTCGGATTCTTTTGGAGACGCACAAATGATATTTTTAGTTTGACTGCAGCATATCATCCTAATTGATCTTTTCTAAAGATGAACCTTAAACACAGATCTATTTCATAGATCAGAAAACAACATTTTAAGTCTCTATTGTGGCATTTTTTGGGGATTTAGCAAAAAAAGAATCACCCGTTTTTTTTTCTTTTGGTGCCAAAACCAGAATGTGTCAGATTTCTAAATGACATCATTACTGCGACACCATCAGCGGATGCAGCCTCCGCTCATCACATAGAAATTGTTTCTGACAGGACTAATGCAGGCGCACAATGCCGTGCAGACCCCCCCCGCCCTCCACATTCCCTCCATCTGTTTTCACTCTCCTCCTCTAATCAGCTCAATTAAGGAGCGTCTTCGTACTCAATTTCCACGACTGTTAACGCGGCGGGCGGCGCCGCCGTCAGGCAGCTGATTAGCCGCTCTGAGGAGAGCTCGCCGCCCAGAAACTCAAATAAAGGACTCCTTGAGGAGGAGGAGGAGGAGGAGGAGGAGGAGGAGGAGGAAGGAAATGAGAAGAAATCATCTCAGGAGCAGCAAAATATCATCCAGTAATTTCCACATCCTCGAGCATCTGTTAAGTCGAGAGCACGAGGCGATTGTCAGCGAGCTGATTAGCATACAAGTCAAATTCCAGCGTATACGTCTTTAGTGTGAAGAGCGAGGAGGAGGAGGAGGAGGACATGATGGAGGAGGAGGAGGAGGAGGAGGAATGAAACATTGAATCTGTCTCTCACAAAGGAGACGGAAAACTGAATAAAAGATGTGACACATGAGGACATTTCATACGTAAAAGTAATTCAACATAAGATGCAAAAACCCTTCAGAAAAGCTTTAAATTAATAATCGCCGTTTTACTATTTAAACTTTTTGCACTGAATCATGTTAAAACTCTGATTTCATTTATTTTAAGTCTAAAAAATAAAGGCCCTTGTATTATTTTATTTGGGTTTGAATCCACAAACATTTTGGAAGATGTAAAAGTATGCAAAACATTTTATTACATCTTCAACTAAACGTGATAAAATAAAACCGGAGTTTCCTTTAATCTCAAAGAGCTGTGGTTGAAATTCTTAAATGATGGATTCCGTCTGTGAGCCTCTTCATCTTCTTCATCTTCTTCTTCTCCCTCATCGAGGTTCCATCTTCTCAAAAAGCAAATCTTCTTCTGGGTTTATTCTTTTCCAAAGGAGAAGAAACGCGTGATTAAACCATTAAATGCTTTCACAGTCGCGCTTCTTCTCGTATTTATCACCTGAGGTCTGTTGATGGAGAGCGCGCTATAGATAAAATGCATTATTTATTATCACTAGCTTTCTTTGAGGAGCTAGTGTGAAGGAGGTCGTGGGGTCGATCCCACAATAGATGGAATCAAATATTTGCGTGGCCCCCGAACCCCCGCCGTGTTTTGGCTTCGGTGGAGTGCATGAAATGACCCTTGGACTGTTTTTCTCTCTCCGATTGGAAGGTAATTACAGTCCTTGTCGGAGTGGAATTAAGTGTGCCGGCGGCTCTTGAAGCAGATCTGAATATTACGGGTCATTACTGTGTCAGAGCAATTTCCCTGAGCATTCTTGTTTGACTGGTAACTCAATAAAAGCCGCCCCATTGTGTGCGTTTTACCAGCAGCGAGTGAGGACTGCTCTTCAGGTGAGGGAAGGGGTGCGTTTGATTTCTCTGCCGTCGCAGCCCGGAGGCAGAATGAAAGCCACAAAGAGGACGGCGTGAACTCTTCTCAGGAGACATTCAGACCTTTCTGAAATGAGTAAAAGTTAGTTTTTTCAGAAGCTGTCCTCCTTCAGACATCAACGTCACGTGTGTTTAAATCATGTGCTTTTGGGGGGGGGTTAGGTACGCGAGGTCTTTCACATGCTCCTCAGCGTGTCCCTGACTGCACGAGGATGCTTTCAGTGGTGAATGAAGGTCTCCTGCATTTACACGTGTGACGTCATGCTTCGTGCTGCGCTTGGATTTGTCTTTTTGTTTTGACTGTTGAACGGTCGGATCTCAGTGTGAAGCACAAAGAAAAATTAACAAACATGTCGATACCTAAAGAGGTGGAAAAGATAAAGATAGAAACTAAAGTGTAGAAGACAAAGGAGCAAAAGCAGCATATTAAGACATTCACTACACCAGCTAGCGTAGCATGAACGTGCTCACGCTAGCTATGCTAATGTTAGCTCCACTGGTTTTTACCTACCAAAAGCTTTGAAGCCTCGAGGTCGGCTGCTAGGCCGCCGCCATCTTGTTTTTTTGCAACCATCGAAGGACGAGACCACATTGGGACTGAGAAGGACGCCTGAAGGCAAACAGGAAGTGGGACTGCGAGTGAACAGCCGTGTGTTTTGTGTTTCCTGCAGCGATGGTACAGCAGCTCCATGAAGGTGGTGTGCGTCTGGCTGGCGGACCGAGTGGACCTGCAGCTCCACACGTACCAGCTGAAGACCCTCATCAAGATCGTGAAGGTGAGCAAGTTTCCCTTCAACTCTTCACCAGAACCGCGATTTAGCGTTTGGGGAAATAAGTTAGTTTTGAAGAGCTGAGGTTTCTTTTACCTTCTGGATCCAAAGTGAATGAATGAACCGCACGTTAAAGGAAAAACCTCTTAACTTTGGGCATATTCATGTGGAACAGTCAGAACTGACATTGAAGGAGGAGAAGAAAAGACAAATCGCACCACGAGTGTCCTTGAAAGCAGCGGCGAGCGAGAAGAGCGGAAAAAAACGGTGGCGCTGGACGCTTTTGTCCCCTCCGAGTGGAGAATGTAGAGAGAGACGCTCGTCTTTAAGTCGAAAGACGATGGCGTCCCCCTCAAGGTGAAAGTCCTCAGACGCCTCGGCCTTCAGCCCCAAAGCCTCTGCTGTTTTTCTCTCTCAGCGGCACGAGCCTCGTCCCGCTCGCCGCCTTCCTAAAGCGCTCCGTTTGTCCCCCCCCCCCCCCCCTTACAGAAGACGTACCGGGACTTCAGGCTGCAGGGCGTCCTGGACGTCGCGCTGAACAACAAGAGCTACGAGACGGTCTACGCGCGGCTGGCGGGCGAAGAGGCCACGGCGGCCGTCAAGTCGGGGGACGGCCTGCAGGGCATCAGCATGAGGGACAGCGACGAGGAGGACGACTGAGGGCCCGTCTCCGTCCTCTCGTCTGGTCTTTGTCCTCGTCCTCTCGTCTCCTCCATGTCTTCAGCTTCGTCCTCTTCGCAGATCGCCGCGTGACTTCCGTCCCGAACTGTCCAATGTCCACGTTTAAACGTCCACAAGTGTGAATGGATGACCAAACCTGGAGCTCTGGACCCCCCCGTCCCCCCCCGCCCCCCCCGTCCTCCTCCAGGTGCAGCCGTGCTGATGTCTTTGATGTCTTTGACTGTTTCCTTTTGTAAACAACCTTTCTTTGTAATAATGGCGGTTTGTTGAGGATCTGTGACAGAAACATAAAGAGCTGAATGAACATCTCAGCGGTTTCTCTGGTTTCTCTGGTTATGGAAACCTAGTTGCTATGGTGACCGGACCGGTCCTGTTGGGTAACTTACATGACAAATGTGACCTTTTCTAAATGTGTCTCGAGCTGAAAACCTCAGGACAGAATCCCGAGTTGGTTGCGTGACATCTCCGACTCTGAGGGAACCATCAGAAGGTCCCACGTGTCTCTCTGGGGGGGCCGTGGTTCCGTCTGCGATCCGAGGGGGGGGGGGGGGGCGACACGTGAAGAAGTACATTTCTATTGTCTTGTTTCAGGTGTCTTCTGAGTGTAATAAAAGTGTTTTTAAAGCTGCCGTGTTTTTATTCTTTTATTTGGTGCTTTATGAATAATGATCACATTAAAAGATGTGACACATGAGGACATTTCATTGGAAATCATTTTTAAAGATCTGTATTTCCTCTTTAAACCACTATACAGCAAATTGTGTTACATTAAACGTTTTATTTTATACTTTAATCCTTCACTGGTCTGCAAAGAGCGATTCAACAGTTTATGAATAATTATCCATCTGAAGGAATCCGGCGCCTTCAGCACCAGATTTTTAATTTAACGAAAGATGGTACAAAATGTAAAGAGAAGCATTACAATAACTGCTAATATGTATATACATTTATAAAGAAATGTATATAAATAAACATATATATATAGACATGTCTATGTGTATTTATATGGTATTGTTTGTCTTGGTGCAGATCTTGAGCAGGTTCTTGTGCTGCTGGCTGTCAGCCATCATCTGCCCTTCTTCTCATTAAAAGAGCATCTGAGCTCTTCAAGCTGCACACCAAGGACCACTTATTTTTCATTTAGAGTTACTATTCATCACAAAATACTAATATTTAACTTTATATTAAAATAGTAATACAACCTGAAATTCCAGTTGTTCTAAACGTGAGGAAAAAATCAAATAAATCAAGTTCATAATTTGAATCTTGTAAACAGCTTTCAATTTCATCTTTTTTCATTTTGATGTCTTGGAAAAACTGAACCTTTTTTCCCTCTCAGCTTCTGTGGGATCATTTCAGGCCTCAATGGAAATAAAAAGGTAGCAAATAACAGTTCAAATAATTCATGAACTAATAATGATAATTCAGCACAATGAAAAGGGATGAAAACACAATTACAAGGTTGAAATTATTACTACAGCTGGAACACAGAATGTCAAACGCATTGTCTTTATTATACTAATAACACTAATAATAGATTCTAATATCTAATGAAACCAATAATAATGACATGATCATAATTGAAGTGGATCAGATTCCACTGGTCGATGTTTCGTTGCTTGTTTCTTTGTCTCTTTGTTTTCCTTCAGCACGTGGACCTGTGGCACGTTCCACAGACGTGTTTTCAATGCGTCTCATCGATCATTTCTTCCATATTTTCACCTAAATATTTTTTTAGGTTTTAATATGTTGGAATCTGCCGGAGGCCCGAAGCACTGAATGTAGAGACCCTTTATTTCATGGATAAAACAAGGCTCGTAACAAACTAGAGGAGAATAAAAGGTGCTTCTAATAATTATTTCCTTATGTTGTCACGTGACACTAAGAGGAGCTGCGGTCCATTTATTCCGCTGGAATGTTTTAAAATATGTTTAAAGACGGCGTCACGTGTCAATTTGTGTCGCCATAAATCCATTTATTACAGACACATTCAAGTTGTTGTCAGTCAGTCAAATTGCTTTTTAAATGCTATAAATTATGTTTATAGAGGTGATGAAATATAATGAATTTTAATAATAATTTTAAAATCACAATTTTTATTTTTCCGATATAATAAAACGTGTTCCCGCCCGAAGAAAAACAATTATTCAAAAATACTTGTAAAATAAATGTTTTTTTCTGGTTTGTGTTGTACAATAATTTTAAAAAGAATGCATTCATAAACTCCGCCTCCTCCGGTTCACGGCCCCGGTGCCGCCGGTTCATTCGTTGAGGGTCACGTGTTTGAGGTTCTTTTGAACCCAAAGGTGATGTTCGGGACAGAGACAGTTCGTGCGTCCAGGACCTGAAGCCCCCCCCCCCCCCCCGGGCCGGAGATCGATGTGCTGAAACCCATCTTCTGATCAACAGATCGATCCGTTGCTCCCGCGGCAGGTTCCCCGCGTGCGGCGCGGGACACCAGAGGGCCTCACGCGCCAAAAGATGCGTCCAGATGTGAAACAGCTGACAGCTCGTGAGCCTCAAGAAAAAAAAAAGGAAAACGAATGATGTCACGCAAAGCCACAAGGGGACCTGGGACTTAGCAGATACCTTCCAGTTGAGCAGGAGTCCTGCCAAGAAAGGGACCTCCTCCTCTCCTCCTCTCCTCCTCTCCTCCTCTCCTCCTTCTCTCCTCCAGCGGAGACCGAGCACAGAATCGACGGAGGAGAATTGAGCAAATTACCTCCTACTTTCTCCCCCGCTCCTCCAACCTGGACGGTAACGATCGGCGGGGTCTCGGCTCTCCGCACGCCGTCATCGAGCATCAATAAGTAGGGGGGCAGCGGGCCTGTGACTCGGAGGGGTGGGGGGTTCCCCGGCAGATGATGCCCTTTCTTGCGGGCCGGTGAGGAGCAGCGCGACCCCCGGCTTCCCCCGCAGCAGCTTCTTCTCCTTCTCCTTCTTCTTGTTGTTGTTGATGCGGAGGTGATGGACGGTCCCCTCCGCCGCCCAGCGGGGATCCTCTGCTCCCCCCCGGCTTCTGGGAGCCATCCCGCGGGCTCCGGCATGCTCTCCTCCTCCTCCTCCTCCTCCTCCTCCTCCGGCGGCGGAAAGCCGCTCGCTTTCTCCATCGACCGGATCATGGCGAGGACGCCCGAGCCCAGGTCGATTCCGCTCCCCAGCTGGCTCCAGCGCGCTCCCGCGGGGAGACCCGACGTGTGTCCCTCCTCTCTGCATTGCATGATCCCGCTGGTGCCGCTCGGGTACGAGCCGGGCCACCGGCTCAGCATCGCCGGGCTGGATCCGGGCCACTTGGACGCGTCGTCAGTCGCCGCTCCGGCGGACTTTCTGGGCTTCGGGCTGAAGGGGCAGCAGGAGGACCCCGCGCCGAGCCAGACCACCGGCGGCCAGTACAAACTCTTCAGACCGCGGGTCGTGAACCAGTCCTCCTTCCCCACCGTGGGCACCGTGTGCTACCTGAACTGCGGGCCGGACGCCGGGGCGTGCCCCCCTCCCGCCGGACTGGTCAACCTGCACCCGATGGCCTCGTACCTGTTCACCGCGCGCCACAAAGCCTTCATGGCGGAGAAGAGCAAGCCGGGCCTGCAGCAGGCCGGGGACCGGTACCCGGGGTCCGGGTGCGTGCAGGCCTTCAAGGAGCTGTCCCAGAGCCAGATCCAGCACTACATGAAGGAGCGGGACCAGATCCTCACCGAGAAGATCTTCAAGGGCTCCGCGGCGGCCCGGCTCGGCGGCTCCTGTCCCGGCACCAAACCCAAAGTCTTCACCTGCGAGGTCTGCGGGAAGGTGAGCTCGGTTCCGACCGGCGGGGACGCGTAAATCCGGATTTAAACTTACAATCGGGTTCTAAAAATGTTGAGATTTTAAATCATAGAAAAGGGATGATTTGAGTAAAGGAAACTAGAAATTGAACGAATATTTATTTGATATCAGGAAAGAAAAAAAAGAGTTTCTGCGTCTTTAGTTGGATTTGGAGAAAAGCTTTTAGTTTTATTACAATGTCGATGATTTGGGTGTTTTTTCATATTAAGTTCCATCTGCTTTATTATATTTTACTAAAAACGGTGATCACGTGAACCAAAAGCGAATTACATGTTGTTAATTCCTTCCATATATTTAAGATGAATTACTCATATATATATATATTTATAATATTTTCACAAACTGCATTCTGTGCAGCTTTCCGTGGAGCTTATTGTGTTATTAATGAGTCCAGTACATTAACTTTAATGACTCAAACTGATCATTACAGATACTTTCTTTTGTATTACTCTTCTTTCTTTTTTGGCATCAATGGGAAATATACATATATATATATATATATATATATATATATATGTATATATACATATATATATATATATATATATATATATACCCTAATATATGCTGGACAGGCTGAAATAAGAGCAAGTAATATTTTAATCCTATTTAAGCTTCACTAGAAACTCCCTTAGATTTAGACAATTTAAAATGAATGCACACTTTGTGTCTGATTATTTAAATGTATTATTACGGTGGTCTTTTTTTCATTTAGATTTTAATATCATCGTCATCATGCTTGATTATTATTAAATATATATTTATATATGTTTGTGTATTTCTCTCTCAGGTGTTCAACGCGCACTACAACCTGACTCGCCACATGCCCGTGCACACCGGCGCGCGCCCGTTCGTGTGTAAAGTGTGCGGGAAAGGGTTCCGACAGGCGAGCACGCTGTGCCGACACAAGATCATCCACACTCAGGTACGCCGCGATCACGTGACCACCGGGAGAATTCCGGAGAACACGGCACTTATTTTTAATACGATTTTCATCTTATTATTTTATTTTAATAGATTTTCATCCCAGATTAAATGCGACGAACGGGAATCTATGGCTTATAGTTTATTTATCTTCTTTTGGTCATATATTGTAATTCTTTACTAAAATAAATTATTTTATGAGCTTTTATTTAAAAAAAGTTTTTTTGTGGTTTAAAGTGGATTTTAAATATCGGGACACAATAATGATGTAATACGATATCGTTTAATAATTCCTCTATAAATGTATCTGTCAATCAATTCAAACTCCTTTCAAATCCGTGCGATGAGTTTTTCATTTGAAATTAATTTCGATTTAAACCAAGTCAATCATTTATTGATCAAAGAGATGCGTTTTTAACTGACTTTTGAACTATTTTTGTAAATAAATCACATCATAATATCAGCTATTAGGTTGATTTTTGTATTGATTGCTCAGCCTGTTTGTTGCGCTGCAGCTCCTCCCGGTGTCACGGTGACTCCCACAATGCATCACTTCCCTGGTGACAGATTCAAGTGAGCAGATGTTCGCGAATGAAAGAAAATAAGAATCATAATATTCCTGCTGTCCTTGAACGCATCTTCTTTATCATTATTTCATTTTCAACAGTGATTTTATATTCATTAAATATTTGTTTTACTCTTGATTTCTTTCAGGAAAAACCGCACAAGTGTAACCAGTGCGGGAAAGCCTTCAACCGCAGCTCCACGCTCAACACGCACACGCGCATCCACGCGGGATACAAACCCTTCGTGTGCGAGTTCTGCGGCAAAGGATTCCATCAGAAAGGTGAGGAAAAATAGGTTTTAATTAGTAACGCTTTGTTTGAAGAGACAAATGACCTTAAAAGTATTTAAATTATTTTGTTTTTTGAAATTGCGATATTAATTATGATTTAGAAATATCAGTAACGTTATAATAAAAATATAATACTTCTTTATAGATGAAAAGTCCGGCCAGTGATCAGCGCCGGTCAGCTGTCAATCACAATCTCACAAATAAAGTTTCAAAAATGCTCTTGTGCAGAATGAGCCATTTCCGGGTAAAATGTAATCTGTAGTTGGTGTTATAAAACTATACCAATGGTGATTAGTTGTTATTTGTTAATTATGAATAAAACAAGGCTCATTAGGCTTATAATAATTATTGCCTTATTTCCTTTTTTTATCACGTGACACTAGGAAGAGCTGATGGTCAATTTAATTCCAAAATATGACAAATGATTTGTTATAATAATATGGATTTGCAATAACTAAAGCTAAAAAAAGAAATATATATAAACATCTAATAAACTGAGAGGTTTACTGAAGAACAAAAGTCTCATTTCACTGATTCCTCAGATCTCAGTACTTTGGGACCTGAGCCAGTAAAAAAACAACTTGAATCTGCAGTTTGAGGACGGTTAAAAACCTCTTAAAAAGACAGTTTTTAATGTTTGATCTTTTCAAAAGTGGTTTAGTTGATTCTGCCGTTCAAGGTTGTGCTTTCATTAGTTTTGGGACGGATGGTTTCCATCCTGTTTGTTGTTGCTCCACATGCAACGCAGTCAATAAAAGAGCCGTTCAGGGGTTTGACTGCAACAAAATATTCCTTTTAGTTTGAACCGTTCTTCAATGTGTGACATCAATTAGCTTTAAAGCGTCAGAAGCTGAAACGCTTCACTGAATCATAAATAATTCATCCTTTTTCTATCAAACTGAACCATTCGGTTCTTTTCACTCTTGTCCTGATCTGAAACTCGCCCCCTGACCTTCACGCAGGAAACTACAAGAACCACAAGCTGACGCACAGCGGCGAGAAGCAGTTCAAGTGCTCCATCTGCAACAAGGCCTTCCACCAGGTGTACAACCTCACCTTCCACATGCACACGCACAACGACAAGAAGCCCTTCACCTGCCCCACCTGCGGCAAGGGCTTCTGCAGGAACTTTGACCTGAAGAAGCACATCAGGAAGCTGCACGACCTCGTGGGCCAGCAGTCGCCGCCAGAGGCCTGAGAGAGACAGACCCCGCCCCCTTCAGGCCTTTTACCCCAAGCTCCGCCCTGACGTGTCACACGTGCCCTGTTCTCGTCTTACATTTGCAACTCGTGCCCTCAAGTGAACATCAGTGTGCTGTTTCCCCAAAAGAGTCCTGCTCCTCGCCGGGAGAGACTTTGATGTTTATTTTCACAAAATATATAGAAAAAGGGGTTTTAAAAGCCTACATCTCCCATAATGCACCTGGACGACATCACAGTGACATCATTAGGGTTATTTATTACCTCAGACTGGAACTACTTGGACCCGGAGGAGGACTGTCCTCCACGAACTCTCTGTTAGAGAAGGGTTAGAACCCGTGAAGCGTCTCTTTCACTCTTGGCTGGTTTTGGTTGAGTGACGACGGCCGATTCTGTGGCTTCTGGAAACGGGCCAGAAGTCCAGAGTTCAACTGTCCCCGATGCCAGAAGGACCTCAGACCCCCCAGTGTTCATGAAATCGGCAGTATTTTCTTACATCGAGCTTTGGAAAGTGGAGGATGTTTTCCATGAGGAGGTTCTGTGGTTCTTTGGTTCTGTGGTTCTTTGATTCATTGGTTCTTTGGTTATTTTGGATCATTGGTTCTTTGGATCATTGGTTCTGTGGTTCTTTGATTCATTGGTTCTTTGGTTATTTTGGATCATTGGTTCTGTGGTTCTGTGGTTCTGTGGTTCATTGGTTCTTTGGTCTCCTGCTTCAATGTGAGCAAGTCGTCTGATTGAATACTGAAGTCGTTCCCTTTGTATAAACGATGAGCTCGACTCCTCCTGTCCGCCATCAGAACAAGTCGTATCGCCCTGCAGGCCCGCGGTGGGCCCCCTCCCACCCTGATACGACGTGACCCCTGCGACCCTCCTCGCGATGGCGCCCAGGACAGAGCGAGCCCCCCTGTCGGCAGGTTACGTTGTAACGGTATCCACTCACCTTTCAGTCATCCGTCTCAGGTTGTGAGATTTGATGAACTGAGAGGAGGTGAAGTGAGACTCTTATTTTGAAATCCTGTTCAGGAACAAGATTTCAAAATAAGAGTCTGGTGATTTTCTATATTTATGCCATGAAAAGACCAACAATGAGTTAAACGTCCGTTCTTCTGTGTCACCATGAAGTCACTGAACTTGATCCTGACCCACTCAGATTGAACTGGTGTCCCTCATAACATCTTTGATCGAATCCTTCTCTGGTTTTCTCCAGAAGTTTCTTTCAACCTCAGTTGTGGTTTTTGGGTCCCTGAGGAGTTCGGAGTGTTTCACACCGTAAAGTATCCGCACTTCTTTCTGCATATTCACACAATATCTTGAAAAAAATAAAAAAGTCTGTCAGGGTTCAAACTCCGAAAACACGTTAGCCTGCATTTCCCATAATGCATTGGGACAAGGAGTTTTATGCCGGCCCTCGTGCAGTGTGTAAGGCGGCGTTCTGTTCTGTCTTTACATTTATTTAGGAACTCTTCAAGTAAAGAGACCCGAGCAACCAGAGGGCCGGACTTGTGTGCTTGACCTTTGACCTCGGGGGATTCTTACAGACACTTCAGGTGCAGGTCAACTGATCGTCTGACTGTCTTTATTCTTTTAAGTGAAGTATAATATTATTATTCTGAGAAATGACGGTGAAAGAAAGCAGAAGCCTCTTGATCAGCGATGAGAAAAGACAATAATTCATCCTAAACAGTCCTAAATGTCACTAAGGACCTTCCTCTGCACTTCATTCTGCGTTTGGTCCCTCTGTTGTGGTTTTTTATTTCAATCTCAGGATTATTGTAAAAAAATAAACAAACGTGTTTTATGATATTTATTTTAAATTGTACTACGGTTATAAAAATGAAAAACGTTTTTTTGTCACGTGAAAGTTAGTTTTTATTTTATTTTCCGGATAAGTCTCTTTCTGCAGACACGTAACGAGGAAATGAAAATAAATGAATCCAATCTGTGATCCCTCCTTGGAAGCATTTTTGTTTTTAATTAAAAAATTCAAATGAATAAATGTTGCAGACACACGTAACACAATGATAGAGAGAAGCAAGGATATTAATTTAAATAAATACAAAATAAATCTAAATACTTTAAATGTATAGTTTAAATGGGGATCAATACAATTAGAACATGTTGAATTTAAAGGAAGTATATTTTAGGATTGCAACATACACCTCAACAGTTTTCTTGATGTTTATAAATTTAAGTCTTGATTTTTACTTTAAACTACTAAAAGCCAGTGATTTTTCCCCTACGTCATCACATTGCGACCCTTGGGGCGAGAGGCCGCTCCTCGGACCGGCAGCTGATTGGCGGAGGGGACATTCACATGCGTGCGCTCGTTTTATCATCTCCGCGCGGTTGTAGAGGCAGTGACGTCATCGCAGCTCCGTCTGCGCGTGGTATTCATCAGCTGGCGCTTCACTTCCTTTAGCTCTACGTCGGGTCTGCACGTTTGAAGCGTTGCAGTAAACACGTACGTTCCAACAGCGCAGCAAGCCGCCCACACGGGGTGCCCTGTGCATTCAAACAAAGTTACCCGTCTCTTGTGTAGCTCGAATATCACATTGTCGGGGGGAAGTTAACATTTCCACCAAATCTAGTGGTCTTAGCTTCAGAACAAAAACCCCAATTGTACTTGAAACTACTTCAGATAAATATAAAGAAATACATATCCTGAAACTGGGTCGAAAAGGGTTTTGTTCCACGTTTTATTTTGAAATTTCGACCGGATATGGTTTAGATTCCCCCTGCCCACAGCCCCGTGGGAGGTCGCTGCTCGTCTCACCTCTGCGTGACTCTCCCGGTGTTTGTCGCTGAACCGTCGCCACGTTTTCGTCGCCACGGAGCCGGCGCGGTGAACCGAGAAAAAGGTGAGTCCGACCCGCGAGCTGCGTCACGTGCAGCCGGTGATCCATACATTCGAGTTAAAGGGGCTGAGTGCGAAGAGCGACGTACGTAACCGGTCGAACGGACCGGGAACCGACCCACGCGGCTGCGTGTAGCCGAAGGACTCGCGCAGCAACACGAGCTGCACCTCAGCCCGCTCCATTCACGGTCCCCCGGTGGAAGAGACGTAACGGTTTGGCCTAACGGGGGATTGTGCGCGAGCTCGCGTTACTGAATGTGCTCAACCGGCGCCAAAGTACTTTTACAAAGTACTTCCGGTACACGGTGGACGAGCAATGGTTCCCAGCCTGGGGACCGGTGACCCCGGCTGCTCCGTTCATAACTTCCAGTTCTCTCTCCCACGTACTATTAATCTCACCCACAACCTACAAATTAACTTTAAAAAACGGGGGTTTACAACAAAAATGTCAACCGGAAGTGGCCGTGGACTGAGGAGGACGTAGAGACGTTGTATACGTATCTGTTAGAGACCTGCCAATCATGTAGCCCCGCCCTGAAACAGCCCCTCTTTATGGTCTGTTTGACTCTAAATGGACCATCATTCACTAAATAAACATCATGCCGTATTGAAGAAGACTTGAAACTAGAGACTGAGACCATAAACTCATGTTTACAATGTTTACTGAGGGAATAAATCAAGAGAGAAGTAGAGTCATTTCCTCATAGACGTCTATGGGAGCAGAGGAGTCGCCCCCTGCTGGTCACTACACAGAAGTAGAGTCATTTCCTCATAGACGTCTATGGGAGCAGAGGAGTCGCCCCCTGCTGGTCACTACACAGAAGTAGAGTCATTTCCTCATAGACGTCTATGGGAGCAGAGGAGTCGCCCCCTGCTGGTCACTACACAGAAGTAGAGTCATTTCTTCATAGACGTCTATGGGAGCAGAGGAGTCGCCCCCTGCTGGTCACTACACAGAAGTAGAGTCATTTCCTCATAGACGTCTATGGGAGCAGAGGAGTCGCCCCCTGCTGGTCACTACACAGAAGTAGTCATTTCCTCATAGACGTCTATGGGAGCAGAGGAGTCGCCCCCTGCTGGTCACTACACAGAAGTAGTCATTTCCTCATAGACGTCTATGGGAGCAGAGGAGTCGCCCCCTGCTGGTCACTACACAGAAGTAGAGTCATTTCCTCATAGACGTATATGGGAGCAGAGGAGTCGCCCCCTGCTGGTCACCACACAGAATGCAGCTTTAACTCATGAAGCATCATCTTCCCTGCAGATCTCCACCTGCCCGATAGAAGCTCATCTTAAAGGTGCTCTCATAGTAAACTATGAACTGCTATTGAAAGACGATTATTCATTGTGTCCTCAGTCGGATCAGGGACAAACTGAGGTGTAATTGGACAGTTGTGTGCCATCAGTTTTCTTCTAGTGCTTCACTACAAACGCTTGAACGCAGCTCTTTCAACAGCGGCCAACGTAACTTGACCTCTGGCTCATTCTCTGGCCTGAGGGGGTCAAACGTACGGTGCTGCACGGTAGCAATTAAAGACGTGTCTCGGTGTCAAAGCAGCGTGCGGCGACGTCATGTACAGACTCCTCCAGCGAGGGAGGACGCGGAGCTGCCTCTCCAACCAGCGCCGCCATGAGCACCACCAGGCCGTCATGGCCATCCGCCGCGAGGACGTCAACCCCTGGGAGCGGAGGGCGCCGCTGGCCCCCAAACACGTGAAAGAGCTCACCACCGCCGGCGTCAAGGTCCTCCTGCAACCATCCAACCGCAGAGCCATCCACGAGAAGGTGAGGAGCGGGGGGCTGCGTCACCACGGCAACAGTACTTAGTAATGAGTAAAAACAATTAGGATCATTAGTTATTTTAATGAGAATGAGTAGAATATATATTATTAGTATATTATTTAATTATCATTAGTTGAAGTATTATTAGTAGTGGAAGTATCTTATTTTTATTATAATCTTAAACAATAATTGATTTTTTTTAAATAGTATTACTCGTTGTAAGTGCTATTATTGGTATGAATATTAGCACTATTTTATATAATATATAGTTTGCCATGTTCTATATGCCATGTGCTCTATTATAACTACATACACTATGCAGTACTCGTAGTTTATGTAATGAATGGTCCTGTTATTATAGTATAAATACTGTGCCTTTCTGGTACATATGGTTTTACCGTGTAGTGTTTGTCATTCAGACGTCCAGGATGTTCTAAGCCTTTTACCGTGTTGTCAGTACTACATCAGGGCGGGCGCCGTCCTCCAGGAGGACCTATCGGAGGCGTCTCTGATTCTCGGGGTGAAGAGGCCGCCGGAGGAGAAGGTCATTCCCAGGAAGACCTACGCCTTCTTCTCCCACACCATCAAGGCCCAGGAGCCCAACATGGGGCTTCTGGATGACCTGCTGAAGAAGGTGAGCGCTCTGAGAGGTCAAGCTGTTTGATGATGGTGGCCACCTGTGAGAGAATACGTGGCGTAGGGTTTATTCTGTCTGTGTTGGACCTCTTGACTGTTTGTAAGTGGGTGAAGTCATCGGTTAGTGAACAGCTGTTTTGAAGCCTTGATTTTGGAATTGTGTCCATTCGGCCATAATTTACTAAATGAACATCATGCAGAAGACTTTATACTAAAGACTGAGACCATAAACTCATGTTTACAATGTTTACTGAGGGAATAAATCAAGAGAGAAGTAGAGTCATTTCCTCATAGACGTCTATGGGAGCAGAGGAGTCGCCCCCTGCTGGTCACTACACAGAAGTAGAGTCATTTCCTCATAGACGTCTATGGGAGCAGAGGAGTCGCCCCCTGCTGGTCACTACACAGAAGTAGAGTCATTTCCTCATAGACGTCTATGGGAGCAGAGGAGTCGCCCCCTGCTGGTCACCACACAGAAGTAGAGTCATTTCCTCATAGACGTCTATGGGAGCAGAGGAGTCGCCCCCTGCTGGTCACTACACAGAAGTAGAGTCATTTCCTCATAGACGTCTATGGGAGCAGAGGAGTCGCCCCCTGCTGGTCACTACACAGAAGTAGAGTCATTTCCTCATAGACGTCTATGGGAGCAGAGGAGTCGCCCCCTGCTGGTCACCACACAGAAGTAGAGTCATTTCCTCATAGACGTCTATGGGAGCAGAGGAGTCGCCCCCTGCTGGTCACTACACAGAAGTAGAGTCATTTCCTCATAGACGTCTATGGGAGCAGAGGAGTCGCCCCCCTGCTGGTCACTACACAGAATGCAGCTTTAAAGCTGGCGATGCAATCACACACAATTCCACCAAAGACTATTGAACTACAGCAGCATGACCCGTGTGTCCTCAGGAGGTCCGTCTGATCGACTACGAGAAGATGGTGGATGCCAACGGCTTCCGGATCGTAGCATTCGGCCACTGGGCCGGCATCGCAGGTACCGACCCGCCTCACAACCCAAATGCTGCCGTGTGCTCCAGGCTCACGAGGCAAATCGGAGTTAATCTGCACTTGTTTCTCCCTGATGTCGTAGGAATGATTAACATCTTGCACGGGCTGGGGCTTCGCTTCCTGGCTCTGGGTCACCACACCCCCTTCATGGTAAGAGAACCGTCTGCATGAAGAAGAGCGCATGAGGGCGGCTTCCTGTTCTCACCGCGTCGCCTCTCTCTGCCCGCAGCACATCGGCATGGCGCACAACTACCGCAACGTCAGCCAGGCCATCCAGGCAGTGAGGGATTGTGGGTACGTGGTGTCCATGGGGCTCATGCCCAAATCCATCGGCCCCGTGACCTTTTGCTTCACCGGCACCGGCAACGTCTCCAAGGTACACCCGGCCTCCGGCTGGACGCAGCGACCCGCCGGCAGCAGCCGGGAGCTCTTCTCTCACCGCGTGTCCCTCTCGCCCCCCGCAGGGCGCCCAGGACATCCTCAACGAGCTCCCCGTGGAGTACGTGGAGCCTCACGAGCTGAAGGACGTCTCCGAAACGGGAGGTAGGTCCTCCTCGCCAACGTGTGGGTAACGGATGTTACCATGGCAACCACGCCCAGACAAAACATCCACAAAACAAACAAAAACAACACTGCTTCATATTTGTTTGTTTATTGCTATTCATGGTTGTTGTTTCCTGTGAGATATGACCAAAGTGTACGCCACCGTGCTGAGCCGACACCACCACCTGATGAGGAAGAGCGACGGCATCTACGACCCCATGGAGTACGAGGACCACCCGGAGCTTTACACCTCCCACTTCAGGACCAGCGTGAGTCCCCTCCACCTCCTCCCTGGCTACAACACCCACCTCCTCCCCTCCTCCCTGGCTACAACACCCCCCTCCTCCCCTCCACCTCCTCCCCGGTTACCACCCTCCTCTTCCCCCACCTGCTCCCGTCCGTCCCCTCGCAGGCCTCCCTTCTATTTTCAGTCATGGCTGCAGGTTTCCTCGTGGCCGATGTGACTCTAACATGGAAAACACTCAGCGGTTTGGGGGGGGGCGGGGGGGCCTCATTTGATCTGTGCACGTTTTTAAAATCCACTGCAGTTGTTTAACTGGATTCTTGAGGAAACATCTCAAGTTCTTTAGACGACACTAAATCTCAGGTCTCATGAAGACGCACCGATGTCTTCTGACTTCTATCAGGAGACGAGTCCTTCTGAACGTGTAAATAACACAACGGGTAGATTTCCTCTGGCTCTCAACACCGCTGTGACGTCATCTCACCGACAGGTGGCGCCCTACACGACGTGTCTCATCAACGGGATTTACTGGGACCCCCAAACCCCTCGACTCCTCAGGCGGCTGGACGCCCAGAAGCTGATGCGACCCAAGCCGTCGCTCACCGCCACCGAGGGGTCGCCGGCGCTTCCCCACAAGTAAGAAGTCTTCTTCTCTGGTGTGAAGAAGCGTCGACGGGAGGTTTTCTGCTCCAGTCCCGATTCACCCGGAGGAAGTTACAGCATTAAAGGGACAGTCAGGGGCTCTTCTTGGGTGTTTGTGTGTGTATTTCTATACATATAGTTCTGTATTTAGTCATATATATATATATATATATCTGTACACTTGTATATTTATCTTTACATATGTGTGTGGGAGCTGCTTTTATCTCCGCGGAGGTCAACGGTCGCTTCCGTATCTTCAGTCCTGTTTACAGAGTGACAGTGGAGCGCGTCACTGTGACCTCTGACCCCTGTGACCCACAGACTGCTGGCCATCTGCGACATATCGGCTGACACCGGGGGCTCCATAGACTTCATGAACGAGTGCACCACCATCGATAAGCCCTTCTGCATGTACGACGCCGACCAGCACATCGACCACGACAGGTACGCCGCCTCACCTCCACGCGCTCTGTACGCGTGTAGCATGGGAGTCACTTTACATTACATTAGGAGTGGGAGTCACTTGCCGCGTTTAATGCCCCCCCCTTCCCCACCCCCGCAGCGTGGAGGGCAACGGGATCCTCATGTGCTCCATCGACAACCTTCCGGCTCAGCTGCCCATCGGCGCCACCGAGTACTTCGGGGACCGGCTCTTCCCGTACCTCTGGGAGATGGTGAGACCTGCGCCTGCGACCCGAGAGCAGCCGCCCTGTTTGGGGGGGCGGCGGGACCTTTTTAAACGTGCTTCTGTGTCCTCACCAGCTGCCTTCGGACGCCACCAGGCCGCTGGACGAAGAGGACTTCAGCCCCCAAGTCAGAGACGTGAGTCTCTTATTGGAGAAAAAACAACTAATAATAACTTTGTTTCATTTACTTTCATTTAACTTTTCCACTCCAATTAATTTCCTTCTGACTATGAATGTTAAAGGAGCTCAGCACCACGATTACAGCAATATCTCCAACAGACTCCTTTTCCTCTGGTTCCATTTGGTCTCTCTTGTAGTAAAGGATCAGAGAGGTTCTGTACCTGCCTCCATCTTCTTCTCCCATACTGGTCATTCTGCTCAAACGCTCCAGGTGGAAAAGCTGGTTCACCCTTCAAGCGCAGTAGATGATTAGGTGTGACTCGTTGGAAACATCTGAGAACTAATTAGAGATCATTCGAAATGGCCTCTGCCTCACAAAATACTGTGAAGTCCATCATCATCATCCAAAGTAGCTGAGAACCCTTCTCACCAGGCGGATCAACCGTTCCCAATATATTGTCCTCCTGTCATTGGGGAGTTAAAGCGTCAGGGGGAGGGATGCTTTAGGGCGGGGCCTAACGCTGATTGACAGGTCTCTAACGGACGTACACAACGTCTACGTCCTCCTCACACCAGATGTGGTCACTTCCTGTTCACTTATTTCCACAAAAACACGTGGGGTACAACTTTGAGACTGGTTGTGCGGTTTTTAAACCATCGTCTGTTACCGTGGAAACACGTCACTCTTAGAAAGCTGTATCCATCAGGTTGGTGGACGGCTCGGGAGTAACTACATATAAAACTCAAACGCAGTCAAAAATTCAAATACTTTGCAGTTATAAACAAAAGGGGACCTCCCAGATTTTAAAGGCTGCAGCTGTAAACTTGGTTTGCTAAAATCTAACTGACCGTAGCTTCTCTGCTGCATGAATCTCATCACCACTGGATTCTTGCGCATAGACTTTGGGTTTAGTGTCAGGAAATACAAAAATATTCTCAAACTTTCATTGCCTAACTCATTTGACTCTTTTTCTCCTGAAGGCCGTCATCACATCGAACGGAGTCCTCACTCCAAAGTTTGAATACATCGAAAAACTCAGAGAAAAAAGGTAAGACTTGTTCCAGCCTGCGGAGGAGAGTTTGATCGGTTTGGTCCAATCGTTGATGATGAAATGCAGTTCGTTCAAACGCAATATTCACACAGAAAATGCCTTTTTTGGTTTGCAATAGCAGCCAAATGATCAAAGCAGATCATTTTCTGAGCAGCATCTGGAGCAGCTGTAAGCCACAGCAAGATTTTATTTCTAGTGTTTGGAGTTAATCTAAAAGCTGGAGATGTTTATTTCTAGTGTTTACATAAATAGGAATTTAAAAGTTCAATTTAAGATGCATCATTCCAGTGTTGAGTTGGATTATCTCCATGCCAACCACATGAAGACACATCATGTCTAGTTCCAAAGCCTTTGGGCACAGAAGCTGGAGATCTCGAGCACGCCGCTTAAACTACATCCCAGAGGGCTGTCGCCATATAACAACTAACAAATCATCCCCGTATCTGTCGCCTCATCCTGTCTCGTTGAAACGAGAGGCGGAATCAGAAATAAATGATGATGCCCGACCACAGCGACCTGTGCTCGGACCTGGAGACGAGCTGTTGTGTGTCTGCATGAACTGTTTCTTCTGCTTCGTTCGGCTCACTAGCCGACTAGCCTGTTCATTAGCCCTTTAGCCTGCTCATTAGCCGGCTAGCCTGATCATTAGCCCTTTAGCCTGCTCATTAGCCGGCTAGCCTGATCATTAGCCCTTTAGCCTGATCATAAGAATTGAGTAACATTTGAGAGCGTCTACGTCATCAACTGATGCAAAGCCCAAGCCGGCAAAATCACTGAAATGTGACCAGTTTACATTTAGTTCTGTTGGAAACATTGACGGGGGATTAAAACATGTCACTCTATGCATATTACTTATTAGCAAACCACACCCGAACGAGGGAGCAGATGCTACTTGCAGTTGAAGTGTGTTTGTTTGCTTCAAAGGTTTACAAAAATGACTTCCTTTTGCTTCAGACATTCTTGTTCATGTTTTGAGTCACTAATGTTAGCATGCTATGAAGCTATGCTAAGCAACATTGACCTGCATGCTAACATAGCTAACCAGGAGCCGTTTTTAGCTTAGTTAGCTTTCTAGATGGCAAGATGTGAATCATTAACAGTGTGAATATTTTGTTAGGATTGAATAATCAATTAGTAAATAATTTAATTACCTTTCCTTTGAGAGGTTATTAAATTGTACTTATTGTAATTACATTTGAGATCTTATTGCACCAATGATTTCTCGTATTCAGATGGCTCTATGCTAGCAATTCCCCCCCGTTTCCAGTGTTTGTGCTAAGCTAGGCTAAACTCCTCTTCTGACTTTGAATAAGACTGAAAACAAAGTTCATCCGCATGTTTGTTGTTTACTTTATTTTTTTCCAGCATTTTTTTATCTGTTTTGATTAATTTCTCAATTGATTACACATTTAGTAATTTAGCGTATTTTTTTTACCTCGCCGCTTTTCTGCGGCTTCAGTTAATGTCACTGATGAAGAAATGCATTTTAATGAGCTGGTCAAATATAATCCGATAACTCTTAATAATGTTTGTTTCTTGAGATGATTAACATTCAGGTTCTTGAGACCCGTGCTATATGTAGGCCACCTCTAAGACCTGATGAGTTTTCTTCCTAATTGATCTTAAGTATCATTTTTCCAGACAAGCCATGCCACCAAATCTTAATCCTGTTGATTGAGTTTGGCTCCTTTAAGATATGTAAACGCAGCATCAATCCTCCTGAGGGAGCGGCCCTCCTCTTCTCTTTGTTTCTTAATTAAGGCGAGGAGGCTCGGCGCCGGGCGGACCGCCGGTCAGACCTCGAGCCGCGCTGCTCGCCGCGCATGTGTGCGGTGTCACGTTCAATTAGACCAGAGCTAACGAGGCGAGGGATCTGACTGCGCGGGGGGGGGTCGAGGCGGTTGGGGATATTAATGCCACAGGTCACTTGGGGTGATGCCTCCATTATGGTGTTGTTTTTATGAGTTTTAGATAATCCAGCATGTAGTCAGACTTTTTACATTTGTAAGAAGGCCTCTCGGTTTAATTAAGAGGCCGAGATGCTTCCGCTGTGGACTTACACAGCTTCCATTGTTGCCGTGGTTACGTACGATGGACACAGAAAACAGGAAAAATAAGAGTAAACATATTAAATAAATCAAATTTACTTTACAATTTATATTTTGGTACTTGGGGCACTCATTTCCCCCTGCTTAAATAAATGGTTAATTACCAGAATATTCAAATTTATATTAATAAATTAGGATCTCATTATTTTGACCTCACTTACAACTGTCTATTGTTTGATTTAATGTGAACTATGGCTAACAGCTATATATATATATATATATATATATATATTTTTTTTTTTTTTTCAATTGTAATCTTATTTAATGTAAAGTCTGACCTTCATTCATAACACAAATAAGCAATGCATATTTATTCATGTTTATTATGTTTGACCACAGCCTCATCGTTCACTACGATGATGATAATAATAATGTTTAATTCATGTTTGAACATTTATATATTAAAGGAACAGACTTGTTAGATCAGTGATTCTAAAGCTTTGGGGGATTACATTCTTTAAATGAACAAAAGGACGGCGATATTAAAAACAAATATTTTTGATAATGTTTCATACTAAATCGATGAATCAAAACAAATTTCTTTGTTTCTTAGTTGTACAACATAATTATACAGAATGTTATCGTTATTCCTTGATTTAAAATCTCACATTTCATTGTGCAGTTTGATCTCAAAGTTCTTCTGAAGTTGGTATGAGGCTGATCTATGTGGGTGTGGTCTGGTGTGGGCGTGGTCTGACGTGGGTGTGGTCTGATGTGGGCGTGGTCTGACGTCCCCCAGAGAGAAGGCGCAGGTCATGAAGAAGTCGGGGATGAAGCGCGTCCTGCTGCTGGGCTCCGGTTACGTCTCTGGACCCATCGTGGAGTATCTGACCCGCGATGAGAAGACCCAGGTCACCGTGGGTGGGTTCGCACGCCGCTCTGACATCACATACAACACATTCTAAACACACACGTGTGTGTGTGTGTGTGAGGACATGGTCTCAGTGCAGAGGTCTGCTCAGGTGTAGAACTTCACCTGATGGAGTCAACTTGTACTGATTCAATGTACCTGCACTTTAGACTACTTCTACTTCTGTATCTCACAGGTACTTATTGTACCACATCTCAAAGGTACTCGTTGTACTTATTGTACCGCATCTCAGAGGTACTCGTTGTACTTATTGTACCACATCTCAGAGGTACTCGTTGTACTTATTGTACCGCATCTCAGAGGTACTCGTTGTACTTATTGTACCACATCTCAGAGGTACTCGTTGTACTCATTGTACCACATCTCAGAAATGAAATCCTTCGTTATTCCTTGCTTTATTAACCTTAGTATCTTCTATATAACCAGGGTTTCCTCCTGAATGCAGTAAAGTGTTCTTCTTTGTGAAGTGAGAAGTGAATCCAGTATAAAGTGTGTTTTCTCCTCAGCTTCGGTGCTGCTGAAACAAGCGGAGCAGCTGGCAGCCAAATATCCAAACACCATCCCCATCATGCTGGACGTGGGCAGCCAGGAGGGACACCTGGACTCTCTGATCAAAGACCACGACCTGGTCATCAGGTACGCCACGGAGACACGTTAACCAAATATATGGAATCAGTACCAAACCTCCACGTCTTCACCGCGAACGGCGTTTGCTCCGCAGCATGCTGCCCTACTCGCTCCACCCGCTCATCGCCGCGCACTGCATCCGGAGGAAGGTCAACATGGTGACCGCCAGCTACCTGAGCCCCGCCATGAAGGAGCTGCAGAGCAGGTGACTGCTCACACCCAGTGAGATGACTCCTTCAGGTAACACATGTTGGGCCACATTTAGACCCGGTTGATGTTTCTTCTGTCAGTGCGGAGGAGGCCGGCGTCACCATAGTCAACGAAATGGGTCTGGACCCGGGGATCGACCACATGCTCGCCATGGAGTGCATCGACAAGGCCAAAGCCGACGGCTGCACCGTGAGTTTCCACAAGTCAATGAAGGAACCGTCCCGCCCTGCAGTGAGGATGCAAACATGTGGTCTCTGTTCCAGGTGGAGTCCTACAGCTCCTTCTGCGGAGGTCTTCCTGCCCCCGAATGCTCCGACAACCCTCTGCGCTACAAGTTCAGCTGGAGCCCGTACGGCGTCCTCCTCAACACCATCAGCCCCGCCGTCTTCCTCCGGGACAACCAGGTACGGGGGGGCGGGGGCGTCCGCCTCTTTGCTACTGGGAGTCTTTTACTGGAGCATTAATGTGTGTGTGTGTGTGTGTCAGGTGGTGAGCATCCCGGCTGGCGGCGCCCTGATGGAGTCCAGCACGCCGATGGATTTCTTCCCCGGTTTCAACCTGGAAGGATTTCCAAACCGCGACAGCACCAAGTACGCCGAGTCCTACGGGATCCAGACGGCACACACGCTGATCAGAGGGACGCTGCGCTTCAAGGTGACGTACACACACACACGCACACACACACACACACACACACCTCCTGGAGAAGGTGGGTTTACAGCAAGGCCATGAAGGCTGTGAGACGTGTCTTCATCGTGAGTCTTTGTCCCACAGGGCTTCTCCAAGGCCATGAGCGGCTTTGTCAAACTGGGTCTGATCAACAGCGAGGCCTGTCCCATCCTGAAGCCCACCTCGGCCCCCGTCTCCTGGGTGAGGACCCCCCCCCCCCCCCTGTTATATATCTCATAGCGTCCTCCTGTAGGCGACATGCAGGGATTAGTAGAATAAACAGATCTTCTGCGGAGCTTCTTTAAGTCATTTCTAAAAGATAGAGTGTGTGAAGAGGAGGAGACAGTGAAGGAGCTAAAGAGGATCCTAAGGAGACGAGCTAGGAGACATAGGAGTGTTTTAAGGAGCCTTTGTGACGTCCTCTCCTCCCTGCAGAAAGCGCTCCTCTGTAGGCAGCTGGGATTGTCCTCCTCCATTTCCCACAATGCCTTTGAAGAAGCCGTGTTCGACCGCATCGGGAAGGACGACTTTGTGATGGACACCCTGCGGTGGTGAGACCCCCCCCCCCCCCCCAACCATTCTACTTCATCTTGAATGAGGACCCTGAAGTGGTGTCTCCTGACGTAAACGTTCCAGTTTATGCGTTAAAAGGCTCCAGTTGAAAAGACTCGTTCATTTCATCAATGGGCTTTAGATGTTTGAGGATGTGTGGGCCGGCTCTTCTCTTCATGAAGGTCCCTCTGTGTCTCTGGCTCAGGTTCGGGATGCTGAGCGACCAGCCGGTGGTCCAAGCCGACAGCGTTCTGGCCGCGCTGGCTAAACACCTGGAGGCCAACCTCTCCTTCGGTGAGCTTCATCCTGAGGCTTCTCCTCACGGCCTCTTCTCTCTTCTAGAAACACAGAATAATCCCCCCTGTTGGCTTTTGTCTCCTGGTCAGACAAGTCTGAGCGAGACATGATCATCATGAGGAACGACATCGGGCTTCGCCACCCGACCGGCGAGCTGGAGACCAAACACATCAGCCTGGCGGTGTACGGCGACCCCACCGGCTTCTCCGCCATGGCCAAGACCGTGGGTTACCCAGCAGCCATCGCTGCCCGCATGGTCCTCGATGGTCAGTGACGTCCGTCTGGGCGATTTTACCCCAAACGAAGTAAAAAGACCATTTGAAAAACGTAGCTGTGCCTTCTTTCCTCTTTTCACAGGCGGAATCACCACCAAGGGACTCGTGGTTCCCATGACGAAGGACATCTACGGGCCGGCGCTGGCCTGCCTGAAGGAGGAAGGACTTCACTTCATGTCCAAGAGCTCCCTGCAGGAGTAAGAGCCCCCCCTGCAGGAGGAGTAAGAGCCCCCCTGCAGGAGGAGGAAGAGCCCCCCTGCAGGAGGAAGAGTGAATGCAACAAGTAGTTTAAATTGAAATGTATCCGTTTACTGAGACCTGATTGACGCCTGAATGATGCCATCCGAACATTATTTAGAAAGTTCTTAATGTTAGAAGAAAACCAAAATGTGACATTTTATTTGAGTGGTTTTTAAGGGTGAAGTAACCCAGATTGTAGTATTTATTGTGTGCCACCTTAGAGAGAGGGATATATATATTTCTTTCTGGGTGGGGGGAGGGGGGGTCGCCCTGTAAACGGTTTGTTACATGCTTTAAACAAATACCCAGAGATATTTTTTAAGTAGCTGAGATATATTTTTTATGTACTTTATATGAGGCTCCATGAGGACGTTTTGTGGGTTAAAGAGGAAAACACTAATGAGGAGAATTTAAAGTCAATGGTTTATGAAACTAATCATTTAGTCCCTGGTTAGTCTCTGGTGACATTCATAAGATTCCTGATTACAAAACACTCATTTGTTTGTAAAAACTTAATCAAACATTTGTTTTGTCGAAATGTAAAAAAGTTACATGAATTACCCTAATTATGTTACATTCTTTCTTCTTTAATGATTTACACACAGATGGTAACTGCAAATGTAATTATTTGCATTGACTAAGTCGAGTGGAATGTTTAGTTGCGTCGTGTTTTTAGTAGGGCCGGGACTCGATTAAAAATATTAATCTAATTAATTAGAGACTTTGAGTCTCGATGTGAAAAAATAAGTGTAAAAATGCGTAAAAAATGTTTAATGTGTTATTAATTAATTAATTACAATGTGAATTAAGATTAATCGTAATTAACGCGCTAAAGTCCCGACCCTAGTTTTGAGTCATTAAAGCATCTTTGATTCTTTTGTGCGACTCTTGCTGGTTCAGATTGATCATTTAAACTCGTGCTTCTACTCAAGTAGAGATTTGCCTTTGAAGTTACTAATATTCAACTAGAATAAAAGGTACTTTCTTTGCCACTTTGCCACATGGTTGACTTTCAGATTCAGGCTTGTGAAGAGTGGAGGAGGAGAAGCTTCCCCTCCTTGAGGAGGAGGAGAAGCTGCTCCTCCTTGAGGAGGCAGCCATGCGAACTAGGCCACGAGCCTCTGATAACTGCTGGTGTAATTATGACGAGTCACAAATGCAAATGAAGGTGCGGTCAAGACGACGTCTGGGACACTTGACCTATTTCCCTCCTAAAAAGACGCGTTTCCTGCATCTTGAGTCTTAACCCGGATTAACAGTCAATAACCAGTTCAGCGCCGGGATTAAAGCGCCACTCCATAAAGGGAAAATGTATAATCCACAGGCCCAACAACACTTTTCACCAGAACCGCGTCTTTATTTCATCTATTTTGTGTTTGTTTAGCACCTCTTTCAGAGGGGTGTCTGCTCGGCGCTGTGACCTTTGACCTGAGAGCAGACCCGAGGGGGATGTTTCCTAGTGGATGGTCGTGGTCCCTCAGGCTGAGCCCTGGTACTATATGCTATTGTACCGTCGCCCCCCCCTGCAGGACAGAATAGAACCCCTTTGTACACTGTAATATGGAACGTGAACGTCGTAAAGCCTCAATTCCTGTTTCCTGAAGGATGACCTCTGACCCTGAAGCAGTTTTATGCAGCTGAAGAAGGAAAGGTACAAATAAGTGTTTTCCATAATAACACACAGCAATTCTTTCACTTATTTAATCCTCTAGCTAATAATGCAGCTACAAACCAACACGTCAGTACCCCATGCATCACATTTAGTCTGTTACAAAACCCAGAATATAAAAGCATTAATGTTCTACGCAATTAAAATCAAACCATAAGCTACAATATAAAAATCTAAAAGTATAAATAGAAATTTGGTCCATCGAGTTGATTACTATAATATTATTTACATTAGATTATTATTTGTATTATTCCAGGCCCTGCTGTTGGTATTTAAGCTCTAAAAAAGACAAGCTAACAAAATATCGTATTTCATGTGAAAAGAAGCCGTTTCCCTTTTTAACTCCGACAGGCGTAAAACAGTCACTACGGCGCGCAGCAGTTAGAACACGATGAACAACACAAAAAGGCACACGTTACAGAGGGATGAGGGGGGGGGGGGGGGGGGGGGTGCTCTTTTTCTTTTTTACGGTAAACCAGTCCTTTGTGGGGGGGGGGCTACACCAGGGATTCAAGGCTCTCTGCGGTGCTGACGAGGGTCCCGTTAACGTCTGAGGACCGAAGGGTGTCCTCGTCTTCTCGCGTCCCGATGAGACTCAGCAGGGCTCGGTACAGGAAGCGGTACTGCTCCTGTGGACCGGGACGCATGTTACCTTCACGTGGGGGGGGCATTCTTTCCCTTTGTTAAATACTGTAACGAGAGCTCAGCTGTTAACGTGTAACAAACTATGAGAATGTCCCCGAGTGGGACAGACGGGACAGACGGGACAGAATCAGCGTGTCGGTGGCCTCACGGTGTCGCTGAAGACTCCCGGCCTCATCAGGTTCGTCAGCCGGGCCACTTGGAAGACGTCCACCGAGCCCTCGGCCTCCAGCTGGCGCGTCAGAGAGGACAGCGCGCAGAAGGTCCCCGCCGTGGCTCCGCCCCCTCTGGAAGAAGACAACGTGAGACGCCGCCGTCGGCAACAACCGAACCCCGGAACGCGGGCCGCGGGTCTTACTCGTCGTGGACCACGATGGGGCCGTCCTTGCCGTCGCTCTCCTCCTTCACCAGGCGCAGCAGCTCCAAGGTGTTGCTGATGGGGCTGTCGGGATTGGGCCAGCGGGGGGGGGGGGCCCGGAAGTGTTTCACGTCCAGAACGTAGTCGTCCTGCCGAGGAGAGAACGGTTACAGCCCATCAGGGATTGGTTGTTAGTGACCAATTAGCTTACTGTCAATATGAAGCTTCTGATGGTCCCTGGCGTGCTGCAGGTGGCTCTCACCTGCGTAGCTTCCAGCAGGTAGTCCTGGACCAGCAGCATGTCCTCGTTGGGGAGGCACAGCAGCTTCTCACTCCTCTGGCTCACCGTGAACATCTCGCAGCTGATTGGCTGCCCTTTGCGGGGCCAGACGGGGAACTTATCCGCCTCCTCCTAAAAACATTAAAATGCTCCGATAAGACGGAGGGGAATCTGTAACCACGGCAACTCGTCACCTTCTTACAATGCTGCTGTTTGTTATCAAGTGAGACCAGACACAAATAATTAGCCGACTCCATTCCTTTGAAAAGGTAAACCATAAGATTGAATATAAATATATGATTATGTAGATTTGGCTTTGCACACGATTACCTGAAAATACAATTCACCTCGACCACAGACTGTAAGAAATGTGTTCATTGGGATTACTGGCGTTTTCAAGCCTTTAGCTGTGGTCGCCATCTTGGCTTTTTTGCAACCAGCTGCTTTAAGGTCTGGTTGACTCTTACAATTAGTAAACTTTATGGGCTTATTTGCTAACTTAAGGTCGCAGTGTTCATGCTAAGCTAGCCACTAAGCATGCCACTAGCCACATGCTAAGCTAACCACTCTCTGACTCCAGCTCTGTATTTAACACACAAACATTAGACTTCACCTCGCCGGTCAGCGACACGATGACCTGGCTGTTGTGGTCCCATATCATCCTCCAGAAGTCCTTAATGGTGTCGGGCAAAGGATTCTGGGTAATGATGAACTCGCTGCTCTGCCTGTAGCCCTGCAGGAAGAGAAGACCTCATGAGCCATCTACAAGCTCCAGAGGAGACTTTAACGTGGTTTATTCTCTACAAATGACCGATGTTCATATATTCGTCATATATTATTCATTATAACCCCCCCCCCCCCCCCGACCCTTTCTTCCTGTTCCAATAGAAGCACTTTGTTCTTACTGAGATGTACGATGCGTTAATGTAGTCGCAGGTGTCCCCCGCCGCCGTGGACAGACGCACTCGAGACCTCTCCACTGCAGAGACACAAAGGGAGCGTTAAAAAGAGTTTCAACACGTCTCCAACCAGTGACCCCCCCCCCCCCCCCGCTCCTCCCCCCAGCTCACCGGGCAGCGCCGAGTCGCTGCGGTTCTTCCTGCGGTTGCAGTCCTGCAGCGCTGCAGAGGAGTCGCACTGCCCCCCCCCGGGGAGACACACCAGCTGCGGAGCAAACACACCAAACATCTGTAACAATCATCGACTACGTGTTGCTTCTGTAAAGCTTTCCTTCCACCTTTCACTATTTAAATAAACTATTATCTAAATTCAGCCACTCGGGGGGTTGGGGGTCTGTTTGGTTGCTTCATTTCAATGTTTTTTTTTAGCTTATATCTTGAATTAATGCCCCATGTTCTCATTTCTAATATTATAACTATTCATCATTTATTTATTGATTCCATATAGAAACAGGGTCATTTTAAAAGAGGCTGCAGGCTCCTTGTAGAATGAAACAATGAAGGACAGAAGCAGAACAACATGAACAGTCAGGAGCTGCTCACCTTGAACTGTTTGTCCAGGCGCGTCCTCCCAGCATGCACCGGGGTCAGCAGCTCGTCCACGTACCTGTGCAGCTGAGCCGCCGCCACCTCCGTCTCCCCCGACAGGATCGCCTCCACCAAGGCGTCGTGGATGAACACGTACTGTTCCTGCAGAGGAGGTTAGACCCTTAGGACGCATCCTCTGGGAACCATGACGCTCCTCATCACATACTGTGGCTATAAAGTTGTTAAGAGGGACCCCCTTAAACCAGGACTGTCAGCACAGGCATGAAAAGCTTCACTGATGACCAGCGTTGACTTGGTGCCTGGCTGCAAAGGTCAGAACCGCAAAGCTGAAAGTGAAGAGCTGTGAGACGTTGACCTCTGACCTCGGTCTGGACCAGGTGGTTCCTCTGTGTGCGGATGTGCTTGAGGAAGCCGCTGATGTTGACGCTGCCCTCCTCCCTGATCTGCTTCAGCATGCTGTCCAGGACCACGTAGGTGCCGGTCCGGCCCACGCCGGCGCTGCGCCGCAACGAGAGGGAGGGGCCCAGATGAGTCCAGGCTCACCGCCGCCGGCTCTCGCCGTCTAGCTTCCAAACGTCAGACCTCACCTGCAGTGCACCACCACGGGCCCCGCCCCCTCCGGCCCCGCCCCCTCCGGCCCGACGGTGGACGACTTGCGGACGAAGCTGAGCAGCGGCAGAGCGAGCTCCGGGACGCCCATGTCGGGCCACTGGGTGTACTGGTACTGGGTCACCGTGCGCTCGCTGCTCCGCCCCTTCAGGGAGGCCTGCAGGTGGACAAACAGGAAGTGACTGGAATAGAAGGCTTCATCGGATTCTTTTAAACTTCTCCATCCTGCAGCTACTCGTGTTCCTTTGGACCTAATCTGCCAGGGGGGGGGGGGGGGGGGTCTGACCTTCTTGGCGTTGGTGTTCCTCACGGAGAAGGTCCTCTGGGTGTAGAAGGCGAGCGTTCTGCTGCTCTTCACCGTCACCAGGAAGCTGCCGAACTCCTCCTGCACCTCCGCCGGCCAGTACTGGTCACACTTCCTCTGGGGGGGGGGGGGGGGGGGGGGCGGGGGGGGGGCAGTGAACACGTCCAACGTCACGATCAATACATCCTCTACGTATCTGCAGCTCATGTGACCCGGATGATGGGTACGATGAGTGAGTGAAGACGGGGGGGCTCACTCTTCCTTTCTCCACCAGGTTGGTGATCATAACGATGACGGACACGTTCTGCTCCCAAACCATCCTCCAGAAGTCCTCGGTGCTCGTCTTCAGGGGACCCTGAGCGGCGATGTAGGCGCGCGGCTTCTTAAAACCCTGAGAAAACAACAGCCAACGGGTAACTACAAAAACGCATTGAAAGCCAGCGAGGTGTTAGCAGCAGCCTCCATTAGCTGAGGATGAGAAGTGACGTGACGTCACTCCGTTGGTTTGAAACCTCAAGATGTGCGATTATGCTGTCGCCATCAATCTGTCAATCATTGTGTAGCCCCGCCCTAAAGCAGCCCCTCTTTATGGTCTGTTTGACTCTAAATGGACCATCATTCACTAAATAAACATCATGCCGTATTGAAGAAGACTTGAAACTAGAGACTGAGACCAAAAACTCATGTTTACAATGTTTACTGAGGGAATTAATCAAGAGAGAAGTAGAGTCATTTCCTCATAGACGTCTATGGGAGCAGAGGAGTCGCCCCCTGCTGGTCACTACACAGAAGTAGAGTCATTTCCTCATAGACGTCTATGGGAGCAGAGGAGTCGCCCCCTGCTGGTCACTACACAGAAGTAGAGTAATTTCCTCATTGACGTCTATGGGAGCAGAGGAGTCGCCCCCTGCTGGTCACTACACAGAAGTAGAGTCATTTCCTCATAGACGTCTATGGGAGCAGAGGAGTCGCCCCCTGTTGGTCACTACAGGGAATGCAGCTTTAAGACGTGAAGCTTTGACTCCATCGATCAGCCAACAACGGATTCACAAAACGTTTAAAATCTGCTTTGCAAATGTTTCCCGAGGTAAAAGAAACAGAAGCTATTTGTTGGAGCTCAAGGATTCGCACAAAGCGTTTTGGTGAGCAAAGCTCGGCGAGGCCTCTCGAGGGGAAAGGAAGTGGCTCTCGTCCTCACTGGAGGTCGGCATTCAGTCTCTGGCTCCGTGACCTCGCCTTCACGCCGCGAGCTGGAGAGATCCTCCAACTGCGTAGATGAGATGAGAGGCCGTGACTGACTGCTTCCTTTTCCCCTTTTCTTCACTCTCACAAAACGCTGGGAAATGAGATTTTAAATAGAGAGCCCCCCCCCCCCTCCCCTCACACCAGGAAGCGCCATGAAGAGCTTCTGAATCAAACAACAAGTGCATTTGCTCTGAGGACACAAAGAGGAATTGAACGATGAAGGCCTCGTGAGAGCCAATCGGAGAGAAACTCACGTCCACGTAGTTGGCGTTGATGTAATCTCCCGCCTTCCCGTCTTTGTCCGCCTGCTGGGAGAGCCGCACTCTGGTGTGGTCATCTGAGGGGGGGGGGGGGGGGGGGGAAGCGGCTTCAAATTAAAAGAGAATCTTTGTCGCTTCCTGAAGACATAAAACAGCTGCTGGTTTAGAAAAGAGCAGCTGATTGGATGAAGCACATGTCAATCAAACGGAGCAAAGCCTTCAGTCCCGCTCTTTGGTCAAAACATGTTGATCCTCATCAGAACCAGAACCCCCCCCCCCCCTCTTCCCCCAGAACCCCCCAGGTAGCGAGTGGGTGTGACTCACAGGCCAAAATGTTGCTGTATCGGTTCTTAGGTCTGTTGTCAGGGTGATTGGAGCTGTCAGTCATCCCCATGTCCACCGAGCAGGCCTGGACCTCCTGGAGGAGCACACACACACGCACACGCACACTTATATGAATATTTCCAGTGCTTGATGCACATGTCTAAATGGGTTTTGTGGATGTATTGTTTAAACATCTGTAAAACATCTGTTAAGCTGTCGCTCAAACTGTGAAAGTTAAATATTTGTGAGTAAATCCTGTAAATCTCTATTAGTTTCTCCTGTAGATGTCAATCAGAACGTTTATCAAACATCACGATAGAACAAACACACAAGCGGCTACGTGGGGGGGGGGGGGGGCTGGAGCAGCAGGAGGTGCAGGAGGAGGCGTCCTTACCTCGTGGCTCTCCTTCAGTATCTAAGGCCAGAGGAGGAAGCAGCAGACCCAGAAGTTTCCACCAAAGAGGTGCGAGAACACAAATTACCACACGTAGAAATACACACCATACAGAAGCTGCTGAAGACAGATTCCACTACCGATGTAACAGAGAGCATTCTGGGAGTTTCTCACAGTTCCTCTTTGATCATTGAGTGTGGTTATTACATATTCAGCTCGTTGTGTCTGTGAGGAGCTTTGATTCTTTATTCAGCATCATTTCATCTGACAGAACGCATCATTTCCCCTTTAATCCGTCTCTTTGTGCACTTTCCCCCAAAAGGTTGTTACCACCCACACACACACACACACACACACACACACACACACACACACACACACACACACACACACACACACACACACACACACACACACACACACACACACACACACGTCGGGTACCTGGAACTCTCGTTGGAATCCATCAGTCTGATGAAGTTCAGCCACGTGCTTCACAAACTGCTTCACTGGGAACGCCGCCTGCTCCTCTGGAGGAGCAAGGAGGGAGGAAACAAGGAGGGAGGAAGGAAGGAGGGAGGAAACGACAATGAGCACACAGGCAAGGGGGAAAAAACCAAGGTCCAAAAGTCTCTTGTGTGTCTTTGTGTCATATTAATACACAACATAGGAACCATTTGAATTCCTTCCATAAAGAGGAGACTTTATTGAAGGGTTACAGATGAAAGACATTTCAGGAATGTTTGTGTTAAAGTGGAAAAGCGAAAAGGATTTAAAAACTATTGTGAGAGAAGTGTTTTGGGGACGTTTGTGACGACAATTTATCCAACAAAGGGACAATTGTTCAGAAATGTCTCTTCAAACTTGAAAATGGGAAAGTTTCAGAGCATTTGAGAAATCTAAGATGTGTGTGTGTGTCTGTGTGTGTGTGTGTGTGTCTGTGTGTGTGTGTGTGTGTGTGTGTCTGTGTGTGTGTGTGTGTGTGTGTGTCTGTGCGTGTGTGTTACCAGATGTTAATGCAGCATCAGAAGTTGAGATGACTCTGGGTGACAAGTTGTCGTCGATGTAGAAGTGAGCCGTCTGAAAACACGTCCTACACACACACACACACACACACACACACACACACACACACACACAGACACACACACACACACACACACACACACACACACACACACACACACACACACACACACACACACAGTGTTACTGCAGAAGCCACACGGCGATGCTTTTGTTTTCGTGCGTTTCTCCCTTAAAGCCAGATTGTGGAGAATCGTCGTAATCTTCCCACATGGCAGGAGAAGATGTTCCGTTGATCCTCAACACGTTTTTAAACGGATGAGGTCTCTTCTGATGAGGCCAGAAATGGGCATCAGGGATTATGAGGGGGATTAGAGGCGTGTTTTGGAGGAATCACAAGCAGATTCTGTGGTGTGAATGAGACTTCTTCAGTATCGTCTGCCTTCACGTGAGCATCAGGGCTTCAAGCTGATCAATAACCACGCAAACAACAACTCAATGAACGAGTGAAATACACTTTCATTCTTTAGATTTAGAGTTTGTTACTACTGGTGTGAGAATAATTCGATTTTAATCTCATATGTTTAATACCTGTCCAGGTAAACAGCCTTTTGGTTGGTTTTCAGTTATTTTCATTTCAATTGTCTTCATTTTGTAAATCCCAAGGTCGTAACATTCACACTGCAGATGGTTGGAGGTTTGAATCCTACTGGAGCAGAACCTCTGTTTATTAATCAAATGCATCGGCTTCACGTTAAGCTTCAGATGGAGACGCTCTCTCTGACTTTAACCTTCATCCATGGACACACGGACCTTAAGGCCCCGAGATTATTGCTCAAAAGATGTCGATCTGCTGCTGTTTATTGGCCAATTTAGTCTGTGAGACTCTTTGATCTGATTATATCGATGTAAGAAGCTCAAGTTCAACCTTAAAAAGGAAAGAAAAACAGCTGCTGCTCATTAATCACCAAGTAAACTGTCACATGCACTGTCTGAGTCCTCCATGGTGCAAGGAGTGGACTCGTCATGGTGACATCATCATGACATCATCATGACATCATGGTGAAGCTCTGGTTCCCTGCCTGTGACCTCCTGGCTGAAGGTCATCAGCAGGTGTAAAGACGTGACATTAATCAGCAGCTTCTCATCCTTTATTAGGAAGAATCGACACCTCTTTAAACCATCACAGTTATTAGAGGAGCTTTTTACTGATTATTGAACTCGTTTCTCCAGCAAAAAAAGTTGCAACATGAAAAAAAGTTGGAAGCCTCGGTGGAAAAGTCGACCTTCTCAGACCGCTTTGACCTCAAAAGCACATCAGCGACACGTCTCCTCCTGTCCAACATAATCCAGCGGATGTCCTTTTTCCACCCCCCCCATCTCGGGCCAAGGTACATCCCTCGCCAAGGATTATCCCCCCCCCCCCCCCAGATTATTACCGGCTTAGCACAGCTCAATCTTAGAGAAACAACAACAAGCAGCCAGAACAAGAACAATATGTGGAGATGAAAATGTTCTGAATGTTGGACAGCGTCCTTGAGCCCATTTCTCAGGTTGGTTATTCCACGGTCTGAGGGGGGGGGGGGGGGGGGGGGAGGGAGGGGGGGTTTATCTTCTTCCCACGGCGCGGCCAAAAAACATGTTTTCAGCACATGAAGAAAAGAACATCCTGAATACAGCGTAGAAACCTTTTCACTGAACGGAGAAATGAATATTGTGAATCTGCCAAGGTTCCCGAGAGGAGGACGACACGTAAGAAGCACCCGACCCGTCCTCAGTATTCAGAGATATGACGAGCAGAACCAGATGGATCATAACGATCAATAATCGGGACCCGTTTGGGACTTAAAGTGCAGCCTGAGTGAATTAAGTGACATTAATCAGAAAGAAGGTTTTGACCTTCGTTTAGTGGGAACTCCTCCATGTGGTTGTTGTCTCTGTGGACATTATGGAGACATGTTTGTCTCCACGTTGTCTCTGTGGACATTATGGAGACATGTTTGTCTCCACGTTGTCTCTGTGGACATTATGGAGACATGTTTGTCTCCACGTTGTCTCTGTGGACATTATGGAGATAAACATATTTGAACCGACCTCCAGTAGACGAGGATCCCGACGAGCACCAGGAGGCCCAGACCCGCGAGGGAGGAGATGATGGCCAGAGGCACCACGGCCTCCTTCTCCCGGATGGAGCCCACCCTCGACTCGTGGCTGCTGTTGCTGGCGTCTGGGGGGAGAAACGGGGGGGTCAACTTTGTTATTGCTTCATCTTCTATTCATTTAATGTATTTAGTTGTGTCTTTATGTGATGATGATGATGATGATGATGATGATGATGATGATGATGAACGTCCTCTGAGGTCCAGCGTTCAGCACGAGAACTTGTTGCTGTGGAGAAGGTGAACCCGGCCTTTAAAACACTGGTAGCATTAACATTGACCTTCGACCTTTACTGGGTTTGTCAGAACTTACCTCTGTGCAACCTCGAGAGTAACAAAACCAAACCACTCATTCAGGAGGAAGGGAACAGGAGGAAGGGAAGAGGAGGAAGGGAAGAGGAGGAAGGGAACAGGAGGAAGGGAAGAGGAGGAAGGGAAGAGGAGGAAGGGAACAGGAGGAAGGGAAGAGGAGGAAGGGAAGAGGAGGAAGGGAAGAGGAGGAAGGGAAGAGGAGGAAGGGAAGAGGAGGAAGGGAAGAGGAGGAAGGGAACTGGAGGAAGGGAAAAGGAAACGCCCCCCAGAGAAGATGGGGAAAGGTCATTTGTTTTGGAAAAAAACGAAGAAAAATAAAAGACCCCAAATCCACCTTTAAGGACACAAAGCGGGCTGAATGTCCCGCTGATGATGAAGATGAAGATATTTGAAGTTATAGATGGATGGTGTGTGGACACAAGTTGGGTGATGGATGGATGGTGTTTTGTTCCTATCTGAATTAACACCACTTGTTATTAGATTAGTTATTAGGGCTTAAATATACTAAATAATATCAGTCTGTGTTGATGACTTAAATAATGGCTGCCTGTCAGAGAGGAAACCAGTGAGGTGTCCCACCAGCTTCAACCAGTTAACAACATGAAAGGTCCCCGGATGAGACGGAGCGCTGCTGCCACCCAGTGGACACGAGAGGAGACGCACGACTGACACCAAGATGCAAAATGAACTAAATCATATTGCAATGGGGATATTTGGGTATAATTCTGTGTGTTTTAACACAATAGAAAGCTTCACCGATGACGTAATTCAGCTCATCAAATAAAAACATTTTGCTTTAATTTGACCATTTAAGGTCACTTTGACGATGCGTCATCTTTTGTAGCAGGAAATAATGTTGTGAAGCAGCTAAACTAACGGACGGATCCGCTGATTCTTACTTCATGGTTAATCCACCGAGAAGTCCCATGCAATGCATGCTGGGATACGGTAGGCTGACTACCTGCTCAGAAAGTGGCCAGATGGGGGGTGATTAAAAGGATGAAGAGGGGAGGGGCTCCAGCCCGGTGACCTTTCACCTCGCATGCATGAAGAGGGAAGAAGTGAAATGCAGGTGGATCTCGACCCTTCGTCGCCTCGCAGGTGAAATGCAGGTTTCTGGCGGTTTTACCTGCGACTGGCTCCGCCTCTTCCTGCGACTCCCTCTCCGTGCGCTCGGAGATGGTGAAGTCGGACGACGTCTCATTGTCGTACGGACCGCCGCCTTCGCCCTGCCCCGAGCCGCTCTCCTCCCCCCCCCCCCCTCCAGCTGACCGGGGCGGAGCGGGCGTCGCCGCGGCGGGGGCGGGGGGCGCCGCCGCGCCTCCCGCCTCCGAGGCCGCGGCGGCGCTGCCGCTCCCGCTGTCGAAATAGAACGCCGAGGAGCGCTCGTCCGAATCGTCGGCGGACCGGCCGGACCCGGGGGGCGTGGGCGGGGGGGGGGCGGCGGCGCCTTCGCTCGGACGAGGGGAGGCGCTCGCTCCGGAGGCCGAGGTCTGAAGCCCCTCCCACTCCTGGTCCACGCCCTCCGGGGGGTCGGGGAACAGGGCCGAGCCCGAGGCGCCGCTGCTACTGTCCAACGCCGGTCCTCCCGGGGTGGGGGTGGGGGCGGGGGGGGGGGCCGTGGGTGAGGAAAGGAGGGCGGGGGTCGGCGGGGAGGAGAACAAGGGGCCGGGCGCTGCAACAGAAAGGGGGAGGTCACTGGGGGCGACCCGGAGGAGCAGCGAGTGCCAAGAGGTCGACGTGGGAGCGATGCGAGCGCCGGGGGGCCGGAGGGAGGACGGGCCGCCGGCCCCCGCCACGGAGACGGAACGAAGGAGGTCGTCTACACCAACACCAGAGGACGAAGAGAAGCCCCCGCCAGAGTAAAGCGCTAAGCTAGCAGGGTCCCAGGACGAGGAGGCCGTGGGCTCCAGGGAGCAGCCGCACAGCGGGTCGAAGGGGAGCCCCCCCCCGCTGACCTCAGGGAGGAAGGACTCCACCGGGCTGCCGGCGGCGTACCGCGCGTCCCCCCCCCCCACCGAGAGAGAACGGACGAGGCCCGGAGTGGAGCCGGAAGGGCCCAAGTCACCAGAGAGGAGAACCGAAGGCTGGAGGGAGGGGCCGAGGGAGAGGGAGTCCCGGGGGGGGGCGGACGCCGCTCCGAGAGGGGGCGTGTCACTAAACACCGAGTGGTCACCTGAGGGGGGCGACCAGGACCAAGACCCAGACAACACATCACCATCGCTATCATGGAGCCCGACACCGGGAGAACCAGCCTCCCAACCAGACAGGGGGGGCCAGGGGGGAAGGGAGTGAGGGGGGGTGGAGTCGGGGAGCGGGGGGGTTGGAGGGAAAGCCGGAGCGGTAGCGGCATGCTGGGAGTCCGGGGCGGGGGCCGACAACAAGGGCCAAGACGAGGAGGGAGGGTCATGCAGGCAGGTGGAGGGGTCCGTGGTGTCACAGGGTGGGGGGGTGGAGGAGGAGGAGGAGGAGGAGGAGGTGGGGGAGGAGGGGGGCTCACCGTTGGACATCGGTTGTGTGGTCTGCATCAGGACCCCACTCAACTGGACGGAGGTGGCGGTGGACTGAAAGGGGGGCCGGCTGGGACTCGCGGGCCCCCGTGGAGCCGCTTCACCCCAGGAGGACGTCTCCGGGGGGCCTCCGGGTCGGGGGGGCACGCCTCCGGTCTCGGCCTGAACGCGGAGCCGCGGCGTGGTCTCGGTGCTGCTGTGTGAAGACCTGCCGTCGCCCCCGGGGGGGCCGGGAGAAGAGGAGACCGCTGGGCCGGCGCCTCCCAGAACCCAGTAGAAAGGAGCGGTGGAGGTGGTGCTGCTGGGGGGGAGAGGAGCGCTGCCGCTGAGGTCAGCTTCTCCTGCTGGACGGGTGGGGAGGGGGGGCTCTGGTGGACGGGTGGGGAGGGGGGGCTCTGGTGGACGGGTGGGGAGGGGGGGCTCTGGTGGACGGGTGGAGGTACTGCGGGGAGACGTTTCTTCGGACGGGCCGCGCTGGGTCGATCTGACGGGTGGAACCGGAGCAGGTTCTGGCGTTGTGGTTGTGACGGCGGGTGGGGGTAAGAGAGGGGGCGGGGGGGCCGTGGTCCTCGGGGGGGCTGTGGGTACCCAGGCGGTCTGGACCGGGCGGTTCCAGGCCCGATCAGGCTCATAGTTTCCCTGTTGGTGGGACAGAGGTTGGTGAGCGGTTTGTAAATCGGATCAAACCAAAGAATCAGAACCTCGTTTTACCTCGTCGTCAAACCCGTTCCAATCAGGATCCAGAACTTTTCCTGCAGACAAAAAGGACGCCGCTGCTTTATTTGATCCTCAAAACCACATCAGAACAAGGAGGGAAACCACTTTGATTCATTTGTGTTGGTGAGAATTTCCTGAGTTTGAAAAAAGCACATTAAGGAGGGGGGAGGGAGGGAAGGCGGGGTATGGGGGGGGGGGGGTAAACAGGGTACATCCATCACTACAGGGACCCCCCCCCCCGGCTCAATGTGGCTCACTCCAACCAAATAAAAGACTAATGAACCCTGAGTGTGCTTTTTGGTGGATGTGAACGTGTGAAATAAAAGGGTAAGAAAAAGGAAAGGAGGGGGCCACAACATGCCAGAGACCCACAGCTTCATGCATCGCACACACACACACACAGACACACACACACACAGACACACACACACAGACACAGACACACACACAGACACAGACACACACACACACACACACAGACACACACACACAGACACACACACACAGACACACACACAGACACACACACAGACACACACACACACACACACAGACACAGACACACACACAGACACACACACACACACACACAGACACAGAAAACACACATCTTTTGTTTCAGCAGAAAAAGGACTTTCCTCTGATCCTCTAAACGCTTAAAGGTACTTAAACTCCACCCGTCTGGCACCTGAGAGGAATAAAACAAACTCACAAAAGGAGTTACTTGCAGATGGCACACACAGCGAGGGGGAGGGGGGGGGGGGCTCTTACCTGTCTGGAGACCAGATCAAACTGGTTTGGGGAGCAGGAAGTGAAGCTTTACGGCGTAAAGGAGCCAAACGTAATGCTTTGGTCACATTGTGGACTCATTCATTTATTAGTTAGTTCATCCACTACAAGTTTTAGTCAAATATAAATCTGCATGCTTTTGTTTATTTTATAAAGGAAAAGATCATTTTATATTTTATTATAATTTAAACTGTTTAAATTGTTGTAAACTGACATTTTATATTTTTTTAATCGATTTATGTCGTAATGATTTTTATTGGAATAAAAAGCTGGATTATCTGCCTCTTTTCAGAGTGAAATCAGAACCCTAAAGAAAAAGTGAATCCCAATTTTATAGACAAATGTTATTATTGAAGTTCTGTTATTACACTGATTTATATGTGGCTTTATCAAATGGTGGTATAATTAACCATTAATTAATAACTACAGCTGGAGACCGAGCTAGGATTAACGTAGCAGAGCTAGCTGTTGTAGCACTAAGCTAACTCCTCATGCTTTCTCCCATCATGCAGCATGTTTTTGAGGGCAGTTTCCACTCTGAGGATTAATAAAGGCCGTTTCTCAATACCTAAGACGGCGAGAACGGACTCGCGTTCCCGCGAGAATAGACTCGGGAGACAGACTCGGGAGATAGACTCGGGAGATAGACTCGGGAGTCCTGACTCGCAGGTTCGGGAGAACGGAGAACGGTCATTTCCGCAATTGGAACAGCAGCTGACTTGATGACGTCACCACGTCAGCTGGTCTTGCTAATATGTTTTTATTTTAGTTTTTGACTTTAACATTTTACTATTCAGTCAGAAAATTACATTACGATACTTAAATAAAGTAGTATTTATAAACTTCGACATAAAGTTGTGTTTATTTTCCTCTGTCGTTGTTGCCTGTTGCTGAAGTGAAATGCATTCTGGGATATATGTCTCTCACAAGAACAGACGAGCCTGCTCCGATGCATGCCCGGTAAAATGGGCGGGGCGAGCCACATCCGGGTATTATGACCGTTCTCGGCCAGATGCGGACTTGAGAATTGGAACAGTACTCGGGCTGCGACTGATGACGTTTCACGAGTCCACGAGAACAAAAGTCCACACAAGAACGCATATTGAGAAACGGCCAAAGTTTTTTATAATCAGATCTAATCCGGTCTTGTTGTTGGACCTCCTTGGACTCCATGGCAACAGCTGCATCACTTTTAGGTGCAGCTGAGATGGCAACGCAACGTTAGCTTAGCACGGCACGAACAGCGGTGTCACCGAGAATTCTGTCCCCGACAGAGCAGAATATCATCCACTCGTTCAGCTGACACTGAAATAGGATGCAGCGTGTTTCACTTTGTCACAAGAAAATATTAGTTTATTCAACACAAAGTTCAAATGAAATACAAAGTTAATGTTACACAAAATGCTGCGGCACACATGCACAACGTTGGTGGAGGCCGAAGGAACCGACACAACGACAACAGAAACAAGACGGCGGCTTTGGAAATCATCTCAGAATATAAAGAAATATAGAATATAGAAATAAAGAGTGTAGAATGTAGAGAGGGTGCAGAAGGTACACAGAGAAACAGATGAAACCGATAAGTACACAGATATAAATAAGAGTGTGTGTTAGTGTGTGATTAAATGCCCCAGAGGGAAGGTAAGGAGGCTGAAGAAGGACAAACCAAAGTATACTTGAGTCAGGGTGAGGAGGGAGGAGGAGAGGAAGGAAAGGCTTCTAAAAGATAACAAATGTGTCTGCAACACAAATAAAACTAAACGTTACTATAATTACCCTCAAATTGAGCCAGGGCATTTGTTTCCTCATAAATATATATTTCTCATATATATGAGAAAACAAATATATATATATATAAATATACACATAATTCTCTGTATTTGCAGATTTGCGTAAAAAAAGAAAGAAGAAGAAAAAGAGCGAGAGGCTGGAGACGGTGAGTCGCTCTACGCTCGGCCTCGGCGGCTCTTACCGGGGTCACCGGGGTCGTCGTGGTCGGGCGTGTTGACCGTCAGCTGCTCGCTCACACGCCCGTACAGACCGCTGGTGCAGACCGCCACCACCTGCACCGCGTAGCTGGTGTTGGCCAGCAGGTCGTCCAGCAGCGCCCCCTGGTGGAGGGAGCAGGGAGGCGCTTGAGCTTCTGTGCACACGTTAGCATGTTGTGACGTTAAATCTGATGCAATGAAGTGGTGAAGTTTACTCTTTAAACCAATAAATGCTCCTCTTAATGTAGTGATGAAGTGGTGAAGTTTCATGTTGACATCTACTCTTTAGTTGGATAAATGATACTCTCTCTCTCCCCCCCCCTCTCACCACGTCCTGGTCTCCGTCGGTCAGGTACGTAGCGGCGGTGGCGGCGGCGGCGGGCCGGAAGGTGACGGAGTACTTCTCGATGGCGGCGTCGTACACCGCCCGAGGCCGCTCCCACGTCACCAGCAGGCTGCTGGTGTTGAGGGGCGTGGCCTGAACGTCCTCCGGCTCTGAGCTGCACACTGACGGAAGCAGACGCCACAATTTAATGACATTTGTGAAAGAAATACAGAATAAAGCTAATTTTACGAGAATGTTTTCTGTTTTTTTCCCTCTAAATAAAATGTACAAACAGTTATTTTAGGGTAAATGCCAAAAATAAACAAATTAAATTATTGTTATATACATTATTTAGTCTTTAGTCATATTTTTCTGCTTTACACATCTGCATTTAAATCTGTAATCTGTAATAAATGATTTAAATTTATTTTCTAGAACCCACAACGCGGCTCTCGAGGTTATAAACGTATCTAGTTCCACTTCTTCACACGCTACGACATCGTATGATGACGTTTTTATTTCTACCTGTATCATTTTACTTTTCATCACCAGCAGCTACTTTACATCTACAGGCAGAATACTGGATCACTCTGAGGTCAGACCAGGCAGAGGGGGTGGGGGGGGGGGGGGGGGGTTCTGGGTCATAGTTGAGATTAGAGGAGCAGACGATGCAGATGACAGAAGTCTGGATTAACGCAGATTAAAACATGACAGCGGACAGGAGGACAAACAAAGACACACTTCCTCCTCTTTAGAGGAACCCAAATCCCTGACCTTTGACCTCCACTTTCCCAGAGGCCTCGAGGGGAGCAGAGAGAGCTCCTCACTAAACTACTTCCTGTTCCTCCACCGGTCATTTAAGAAAATTACATTAAAGTACAGTAATATATCACAAAAGTATGCCTTAACTTGGAGAATAGCATATATTAATATGCAATTTATTGATATATTTTCACGTTCAACACGTGGATTTCATTATATGCCTCAATAATATACTGCTTGACCTAAATTAATTATAACAAATACATTGAAGTACAACATTTCCTCTGAGATGTAGTACAACAGAAGAATAAAGTACAAGTACATCAAACATGTTCTTAAATCCAGCACTTGAGTAAATGTACTTAGTTTACATCCCACCACTGGTTGTAAATAAGTTAAAGTAAATGTATATAAAATCTAGTTTACAGCCGTTCATTAAAAGTAATTATGTAACATTGTGTCCTGCAAGCAGACACATAAACTCTCTAACGGAACTCAAAGCCTAAAAAACACGGATCAATAACTTGCTCGTTATTAATTATCGAATACAAAGAAATCAAAGTCGACCCTCCGCTGCCACCGAGGACTCATTTGGGTCACTAGAGTTTAGAATCGATTCTTCACACGAGGTCCAGAACCAGTCGGGTGAGAGATGTTGTTGATTAAGTTCATACAGTAAAATTATTATAACGCCACAAGACATAAATATCTGTCTCTTTTGCTTTTCCTAATAGCTAAATGTATTTAAATATAAATATAAAACCTTCTGATTCCCCACAACAACAAGAGGTTCTTCACCTTCTTTCTAACCCGACACATCAGAAATGTTTGTCAAGTTCAGACTTGAAGTCTGCAGACAGCCGGCATTCATCAGACGTCAAAGTCTGAGGACACTGAAGCTCTGGACTACTTTTCCCCATTAAAGCAACATGAAGTTACACCAGGCGGCTACTTTGGGTTCAATGAAGAGAAGCCAAAGCTTCATGTATTAATGCTGGTCTCCAGTGACCAGCAGGGGGCGACTCCTCTGCTCCCATAGACGTCTATTAGGAAATGACTCTTGATTTATTCCCTCAGTAAACATTGTAAACATGACTTTATGGTCAGTCTCTAGTTTCTCAAGTCTTCTTCAATGCAGCATGATGTTCATTTAGTAATGTATGGTCCTGCTCTCTCTCTTCTCTCATCCTTGATGGACGCACCTACCGGGTAACCTGGAGAAGATCTGTGTCAGAACCTTGTCATCTTACTACTGGAGTTCCTCAGGGCTCCGTCCTGGGTCCCCTCCTCGTCTCTCTCTACACCAACTCTCTCGGCTCTGTCATCCACTCGCATGGTTTCTCCTACCACAGCTAAGCCGATGACACCCAACTAATTCTCTCCTTCCTCGACTCAGATCTCTAACAAACTGTAGCACTTAAACTGTACTTGTAATGGCTCTTATCTATTACATGTTTTGATTCAGCTTATTTGATGAAAGATGTACTTTGTTGTTACTTGTTCTTCTGAGTTTGTATCTCTATGTTTGAAATGCACTTATTGTACGTCAGCTAAATGTGGACTTGTGGTGTAACGTAGAGTCAAACGGAGCATAAAGCAGCAGATGCTTTAGGGCGGGGCCTAACGCTGATTGACAGGTCTCTAATGACTTCTCCCTTAAGAGTGACTTCCAAAATGCCGGGATGGTGAAGGCCGAAGTGGCAAACTGAAGGCTGTCCAGCCCTCGATTGGTGCTTTGTATCAGGGGGGGTCTCGCAGGTCTTTGTGATGTCACGGTACATAAACAAGGAGCTTCCAGCTGCTCGCGGTGGATACCTGGCGTGAGCACCTCCTCGGTGCCGGTGTACGAGGAGAACACCTGACCCATGAACTGCTGCTGCTGCTCCCTGTAGTTGTTCTGCAGGTAGTCCATCAGCATCACGTACCCGGCCTGCTGCATCGTCATCACCTCGCAGAACATCTCCAGCTGCAACCACACAGAGCGAGAGAAGGACTAAAGTGTGATGAGTGTCTCCTTCAGAGCTTCACACTGTGGAATGTGGACGTTTGGAGGCCTCAGAGGGCCTGAGGGGAGCAACCGAGGTGCTGCCAACACGGGTAACTGCTTGTGAGGAGCCGCACTGAAACAGCATCTAGTGTGAGTCTGTGTGCGTGTGTGTGCGTGTGTGTCCATGTGTGTGTGTGCATGTGCTCAGCTTAAACACGTAAAGTTCTTTTGTGAGCCAATTCTTGTTTGATGTATTGAGTGCTTCTGCTTTGCAGTCAATCACTCAGTCGGCCCGGGGCAACACACACACACACACACACACACACACACACACGGGCCTCGCCCATCTCTTTGTGTGTCTTTGATAATTCCTCCTTTCAGCTCCATGAACACGTTTTCTAAAAGCTTCTTGACGAACAATATCCGGCCCAACATCACAGTAGTTCCTACTTCATGGCTCCTACCGGGTTCTACCGGGTTCTACCGGGTTGTACCGGGCGGCGCTCCCTCACCTGGTCGTCGGAGACGGCCGCCGTGCTCTTGAAGACGATCCACTCCACGGTCTCGCTGCAGGGCGGCGAGGTCAGGGAGCCATTGTAGACAAAGTACTTGTCCGTGGAGTTGGGCAGGAGGCCCAGCGGGGCGAAGGGCAGAACCCGGGCGCTCTTTCCTGCAGGGAGGAGACGGGCTCGGGTTAGCAGAGGAGGAGGCGAGGAAGAGGAGGAGGATGAAGGAGGAGTCTCACCGTATCGGCTCACGCTGTTGATCCCGTCGATGATGGCGCTGATGTTCGGGTTGTCGTCGGCGCTCGTCTGTAAAGTCGTGAATTCTTTGGTCACTTTAAACTGTTTCCACATCCTCTAAATGTCAAATACTTCCCCACAACTGTGACTCCTTTTATGTAATAATTTAGTCATCAATCAGATCTTTGACTTGAAGAGATAAAAGTACCAACACCATCAGGTAGAAAGACCCATGTTTACAATGTTTACTGAGGGAATGAATCAAGAGAGAAGTAGAGTCATTTCCTCATAGACGTCTATGGGAGCAGAGGAGTCGCCCCCTGCTGGTCACTACACAGAAGTAGAGTCATTTCCTCATAGACGTCTATGGGAGCAGAGGAGTCGCCCCCTGCTGGTCACTACACAGAACTAGAGTCATTTCCTCATAGACGTCTATGGGAGCAGAGGAGTCGCCCCCTGCTGGTCACTACACAGAAGTAGAGTCATTTCCTCATAGACGTCTATGGGAGCAGAGGAGTCGCCCCCTGCTGGTCACTACACAGAAGTAGAGTCATTTCCTCATAGACGTCTATGGGAGCAGAGGAGTCGCCCCCTGCTGGTCACTACACAGAAGTAGAGTCATTTCCTCATAGACGTCTATGGGAGCAGAGGAGTCGCCCCCTGCTGGTCACTACACAGAAGTAGAGTCATTTCCTCATAGACGTCTATGGGAGCAGAGGAGTCGCCCCCTGCTGGTCACTACACAGAAGTAGAGTCATTTCCTCATAGACGTCTATGGGAGCAGAGGAGTCGCCCCCTGCTGGTCACTACACAGAAGTAGAGTCATTTCCTCATAGACGTCTATGGGAGCAGAGGAGTCGCCCCCTGCTGGTCACTACACAGAAGTAGAGTCATTTCCTCATAGACGTCCATGGGAGCAGAGGAGTCGCCCCCTGCTGGTCACTACACAGAACTAGAGTCATTTCCTCATAGACGTCTATGGGAGCAGAGGAGTCGCCCCCTGCTGGTCACTACACAGAAGTAGAGTCATTTCCTCATAGACGTCTATGGGAGCAGAGGAGTCGCCCCCTGCTGGTCACTACACAGAAGTAGAGTCATTTCCTCATAGACGTCCATGGGAGCAGAGGAGTCGCCCCCTGCTGGTCACTACACAGAAGTAGAGTCATTTCCTCATAGACGTCTATGGGAGCAGAGGAGTCGCCCCCTGCTGGTCACTACACAGAAGTAGAGTCATTTCCTCATAGACGTCTATGGGAGCAGAGGAGTCGCCCCCTGCTGGTCACTACACAGAAGTAGAGTCATTTCCTCATAGACGTCCATGGGAGCAGAGGAGTCGCCCCCTGCTGGTCACTACACAGAACTAGAGTCATTTCCTCATAGACGTCTATGGGAGCAGAGGAGTCGCCCCCTGCTGGTCACTACACAGAAGTAGAGTCATTTCCTCATAGACGTCTATGGAAGCAGAGGAGTCGCCCCCTGCTGGTCACTACACAGAAGTAGAGTCATTTCCTCATAGACGTCCATGGGAGCAGAGGAGTCGCCCCCTGCTGGTCACTACACAGAAGTAGAGTCATTTCCTCATAGACGTCTATGGGAGCAGAGGAGTCGCCCCCTGCTGGTCACTACACAGAAGTAGAGTCATTTCCTCATAGACGTCTATGGGAGCAGAGGAGTCGCCCCCTGCTGGTCACTACACAGAAGTAGAGTCATTTCCTCATAGACGTCTATGGGAGCAGAGGAGTCGCCCCCTGCTGGTCACTACACAGAAGTAGAGTCATTTCCTCATAGACGTCTATGGGAGCAGAGGAGTCAAATAAAGACGACTGCTCATCAAGTGGTTCTTTTCTTAATCTATGTCTAATGTGAGATGAAGTAGAAACAACAATTTAACCTTCTCCAATAAAGCAAAGCTCCAAAAACTGAACCTGCTTTTCTAGTTCCTTTGTTTGGTATTTTCCCATCTGCTCTCCACCCAGAACACACGCTAACATCACTTTGAGCTCTGTTCAAACACGACCTCCGTCGGCTCCAACACGCCAACCTGGAGGCAACGCTCCCTCTGAACCTCGCCATCCTGGTCTTCTTCAATGCAGGAGGGCGTTTATTTAGTCACTTCTAGGTTTGAATGTGGGACTTTCATTGAATGAGAGAGTATTTCTACATTTTTACACTGCAGTATTGATACTTTTAATTCAGTCAAAGATCTGAGAACCCATGAAGAGGCTCCAAATGAGTCTTCAGAGTCACGTGACCATCCGCCCTGTGGAGAGGAGGCGCACCTCGAAGAGCACGGCGAGCGCCGTGATCCTCCCTCCGGCCTTGATGGCGTCGTCCAGCGAGGCGAAGCGATGCGCCTCGTAGCAGTAGATCTGCATCTGTGGGAGAAGAAGAGGAAGATGAGAAACTCCTTCTGCAGCACTTCTGAGTGAAAGTCATGGCGTGAATGTGCTGTTTCTGCTTCACGTAGCGTGAAGGAATACGCACACGACACTGGAATGTCGTACGAGAAGGCGTCTCACCTCCAGAGGGTACTTGACTCCATCCAGGCTGTGTTCGGAGCCCTCTGAGGAGGCGTTGCAGCGCCCCCAGTGGAAGGTGACGCGTCCCACCTTGAACTTTGACCTCAGGCCGCCTCCGCTGACGTAGAACTCTCCGTCCAAATCGACCGCCACTGAAGACAGGCGTGAAGAGATAAACGGGCTGCACATCCTTTAATGAAATCATGTGCGGGTCAGAAGACCTCTAATTGAATCAATGGATTCCAAATGTTCAGAAGATCAAAAGCGCTCGTGGGCCACACGGTACTCCACCAACGCCGCCCGCCATTACAGCGCCCCACAATGAGCCCGCCTCCTTTGGGTCGCCCTTTGTTCGCCCGACAAAGGCTGCCTGCAGGGCCCGAAGGAGCTTTGATGGCGTAACCACGGCGAAGCGTCGGCCCTTTCATCTTTCATCTCAGTTAAGAGGTCGGGGTCCCAAAGGTGTCTGATAGCTGCTGCATGAAGACACCTGGTGTGTAGGAACTTTATTACTTTCATGAACATCCGACGGCTCTTCAGTTGCTGCAAAGCCTCCGTGTGTCCTCATGCTCATCTCCACTTGTTCTATTGGGTCTTCTTTTCACCTTCTGTCGCCGCGGAGCAAACATTGACTCAACTTGTTGCTGATTGTCTCCTGTTGAAAGGTGTGTTTGTGTATCAAAAGGCACGGAAGCATGCGCTCCATCACTCAGCGGTTTTAATACTGAAATCCTTATTTTGTGGCTGCGTCCAGCCGATAAAAAGGTTTAAGTGAACTGAACGGCTGCTGGATCGTCCACTGAGAGCATCTCCACTGATAAAAGGCTTCTTTACAGCTGGAGAGTGAACAACAACCACAACAGAGTGCTTCTTTTTCCCCTCAGGGTCGCGTTGCTAAGAAGCACCAGGCTCCTCTTTTGGGAGCTTTTTTTTGTTCTTAAATAAGGTGGGTTCCCTCCTCGTCTACATTTCCCTCACAAAGACCTCGAGGGCTCACTGTAGGCTTTGTGCGTCCCACCATTAGAGCGAGGAGACGGATAAAGGGTCTCCATCCACTGGAAACTGTAGCCTTTAAACGGGGCTGTCAGCTTCGACAGAGGAAGGTTCCTGCCAACGTGCTACACTTTAAACCAAGTTTACCTTCACTTCTTTTACCAACCAGATTACTTCTGTGACTAAAGGCCGGGGACCATCAACCACGATCCTCCTGACAGATGTCACAGATCCTGATGAGCCTGATCACAGGAGACAAGCTGCTATAATCATCCCCAAACATCTGCTCCTCTGTGATTGGCTCCCTCTTTCCTTAGCAACAGTAACTCTGATCGGATCCCATCTCCTTCGCATATAAAAGTGTCGATGGCGGCCTCCGCGTTGTGTGGGAAGCTCTCGCCGCTCCGGACCGCTTACCGGTCTTGCCGTCGTTCTTGATGGTCGTGGCGCCGGTCGTCGGACGCTCCCAGCCCTCCAACGTCAGCTTCTGGTACTGCAGCTTCACCTGGGCCAGGCTCTCCTCGATGTCGATGGGGGACTGCTTGGCGTTGCTGCAGGACGGGAACTTCTTGGCCCAGTTGTTCTGATTCAAGGTTCCTGGAGGAAAAAAAGTGTTCAGAAAAAGCTGCATAACATATTCATGAGTTTCTTAACCTTTATTTCAACCTTTAACCTTGTTTTCTGGGTCCAAAATTGTCACCATCCCCAACAGTCCAGCACTCCTTTGTCAGGTTGAGTGTATTTATTCTATTTCTAAGAGCAAGAAGGAAACCTGGAGAGAATAAAATATGTTTTCTTGTGTCTTAAGAAAGCTAACAAACTCGCCTTAATAACAACAAGATGGCCGACTAACAGACTGTTTAATTAGCACAGCGCAGGCTAATGGCCACTTTTCAACTTAACCTAACTTTGCTCCACCACAGAGAGACGTCTCATGAGCCCAATGGTTTTTGGTCCACATCAGCTTCTACTTTGCTATTTTCTTATAGTCGTAGGTTAACTGACGTCGCTTTAATCGCCACCAACTGGTCAGGGATCGCTCGAAGCGTTGTAGTCCGGACGGAGATATTCTGTAAAATGAAGGCTGTATGCACACAATTCTGTTAAAACATCTGTTTGAAAAAGTTCATCCAGGGGGCAGAGGTCACAGCACGAGGGGCCGGTCACAGGTGTGCAGCTCTGGGAGAACTAGCACTGAGCTAACGAGCTAACGAGCTAATAACCTCCAGCTGCGCTGCCAAACTCCGGCTTCCAACATCGGCTCTCACGGTTTTTCTCTCTAATTGGGGTCAAGGTCCACGTTTTTCAACGTTCGAGCGGACGTTTCCTAAATCCAACGTCGTTGTGCTCGAAAGGAGAAGAGCTCAGCTTCAGGTTTCCTCTTGGCTTCCAATACACAAAGTACACACAAAGTACACAAAGTACACACAACGTGACGGATGCCATGAATACAGTTGTGAAAGTGCTGCAGCCAGGAAGACAAATGATCATTCATCCACTCATTGTGTGTGTGTGTGTGTGCGCACCTCGTATTGTTGTCCAACTGATCTACAGCCTCAAACCTTTAGTTTCCCTTTTATTGCAGGATTAATCCGAGCAGCATGTGGCGCTCTGCTCATGAGTCTTGATGGAGGCGACTGACGGGGATTCATTCACATCTGCTCATATTTAAGAGGAGTCTCTGTGTGAATGTTCCGTGTGACACATCCTCACATGCCGCAAGAAAGCTTAGAAATCTAAAGTCTGTTTAGTTATGATATCCGACAACCATGTAGGCAGCTTCTCCCACACCGGGTTCTCAAACAAATATTCCTGGATTAAATTATTCTAAAATTACGTAATAAAAGGCAGGAAAAAAAAGATAAAAGTGATTTTAATTTAAGACAAAAAGCTCCAAACATTCAACTGGATGAATGTGATGGTTTGTGCCTGTCACTCTTCAGCAGGAGGTGTTAGCGAGCGGCTAACCGCTCCACATTCCGTACATACCAAAGAGCTTCTGCCTCGTTCCTCTCATCCAGAACACGGCGAGTTTCAACACAAACATCCACTGAATCCAACTCACCTGCGTACGACCAGTCGATGTCTTCTGAGAACTTGCGCTGGTTCCTGTAGGCGTATCCTCGGGCTGTGAGAGAGGAGCAGAGGTCCATGAGGAGCATTAGTGACACGCGTTGAAGGATGAAAGCAGGAAAACATCTCTTTGAAAAGGTCACGCGTCAACATGCCTTTTTACATCTCTTCTTATCTCTTTATCTGATCAATTATGGTGTCAATCAAACCACCTGAGAGACGATAAACTGGAATTTAGACCAAACTGCTCCGGGTTTGGCTGCAAAGAGGAACCCATCAGGCGCCTTTCTCTGTAGTGACGGACATTTAAAGTCTGCGTGAAGCCGCCATGATTCCAACACGTGTTTGAGTCCTCACGCCCCCTTCGGCCCGGCAGCTCTCCAGCCCACAACCTCCCCCTTGACCTCGTGTCTGTCACATTAATGAAGTGAGGCCGTTGGAGGACGACACCTCATTAAAAAGGTCAGAGGTCACATCTCAAATCTGACAGTCAGTGACGCGATGAGGTGTGCGTTCACCAGCCCTCGCTGTGCGGAGAAGAAATCCATCATTTACTACTTTCAGGTGCTTTCCTGCCCAGTAATGGACTTCTTCTCAAACCACACTCACGTTCTCTTCAGGCAGGACGTCAATCACCCAGAAGCACTTGGTGTGTGGAACGAGGTTCTGAGGAGGGTTCCATTCCACCGTGTAATAGTGAGTCCAGTTGGCCCCGGGTTCATGTTTCACACAAAGCAGCCATTGTGTGGGACTTTGGGGAAAGAACAGTCATCACTCTTCTGCTTCACCGCGGGTTCACGCCTCCGTAAAAGCTTCATCTGAAATCCTGAAACTATCCGGTATCACTCAAACGTGAACCCGAACCGAGAGGTTATGGAGGAACCTCTTTAACCTCTTTTCATGATTGAATGTCACGACCCAACCACTTTGTGGGTTCAGATTAGTCTGCGATAAATTAGGAGATGGGGTCCCCTGCTGCGTGGCGTTTATTCCCTCTGAGCTCTGGATGATAGCGGTCTAATCCCAGATTACGCGTTGGACAGTCTGCAGAGACATGGCCTGCAGGGCGACCTCTTGGGCATGAAGACCCTCGTACGGGAAGCCGAGCCCTCATGTAATCTGACTGCTTTAAAAGCAGTAGCAGCATTAGATTAAGTCCTTATGAGCAAAGAGGAGATCACTTTGAAAGTTTGGATCCGTTTGGGTTTTAAAAACATCCTGCAGGGGGGATTTTACAGAACAGAGGAACAGAGGCGGCAGCAGATGGAGGGACTTTCTACCTGCTTCAAATCAATCACAGGATATATGTATTTTAACAAATATAAAATTATTAGATTGAAGATATAAATGTATTATGATCCAGAACGGCTATTAGGCGTAGCAACGTTATAAAGTGCAGAGCCACAATAAATGAGTTAAAGCTGCATTCTGTGTAGTGACCAGCAGGGGGCGACTCCTCTGCTCCCATAGACGTCTATGAGGAAATGACTCTACTTCTGTGTAGTGACCAGCAGGGGGCGACTCCTCTGCTCCCATAGACGTCTATGAGGAAATGACTCTACTTCTGTGTAGTGACCAGCAGGGGGCGACTCCTCTGCTCCCATAGACGTCTATGAGGAAATGACTCTACTTCTGTGTAGTGACCAGCAGGGGGCGACTCCTCTGCTCCCATAGACGTCTATGAGGAAATGACTCTACTTCTGTGTAGTGACCAGCAGGGGGCGACTCCTCTGCTCCCATAGACGTCTATGAGGAAATGACTCTACTTCTGTGTAGTGACCAGCAGGGGGCGACTCCTCTGCTCCCATAGACGTCTATGAGGAAATGACTCTACTTCTGTGTAGTGACCAGCAGGGGGCGACTCCTCTGCTCCCATAGACGTCTATGAGGAAATGGCTCTACTTCTGTGTAGTGACCAGCAGGGGGCGACTCCTCTGCTCCCATAGACGTCTATGAGGAAATGGCTCTACTTCTGTGTAGTGACCAGCAGGGGGCGACTCCTCTGCTCCCATAGACGTCTATGAGGAAATGACTCTACTTCTCTCTTGATTTATTCCCTCAGTAAACATTGTAAACATGAGTTTATGGTCTCAGTCTTTAGTTTCAAGTCTTCTTTAATGCAGCATGATGTTCATCAGTTTGGATGCTTGTAGCAACACCAGCGCAGTTCTTTGGACCTTGGAGTTCATCTCGCACTCGTATTCCACGTTATTCAGAATTTGATGCGTTTCTTGTTAACACATTAACAAGAAATGATGAGTTCTTACTTCCTTCTTCTAAGACTTTGGTCCTGATCAGAACTCCATTAGAGCGGTTCTCCTCCCTGTTTACAACCAGCGGCACTAAAGGAACGGAACATGGCTCTAAATGCTCCTGTGATTGTTTGTAATTCTGTAACTTTCTTCTCAGGGATTAGTTCTATGCAGCAGACTCGGTTTATCATCAAATCAAAGGGGTACCGACAGGAAGCTGAGAGGTGGAAACGGAAAGCAGAGTGTAAACAGAAGCTCTGACACGAAACACCTGTCTGCTCCCCGAGCGGCACGTCAGCACCAGCCCATTACAGCCTGTGTGTGTGTGTGTGTGTGTGTGTGTGTCGGTGTGTGTGTGTGAGTGTGTGCGTCTGCACTGCCTCGGTACTGTGACCAAACCGGAGAACCCAAAAGAATCGTGACGACATATTTCTTCTGGAGGAGCCCCTCTCTGTGAATGAGCTTCATTTAGCGACTCAAAGAAAACATTGTTGTTCAAACCTTTAACATCTTTCAGTAAACATGTAATTGTTGAGTTATTTTACGTCCATTAACAGAACCGCGGGTGTCGTACTCCTTACAGGCCGCCTTTTGTGTCAAGAACTGCAAAGAAAACACCTGCAGAGTTTGTCTCAGAGTCAGTGTGATTCAGACATTCATGACCCCCAGAGGATGAACCCTGCTGACTCCCCCTGTAGCACCAACTTCCTGCTTATGAAGGAAATATCTCAACATCTAGTGAATGAACTGTAATGTAGGTACGTTCATGTTCCTCTTAGAACAAAATGCAATAACTTTCATATCTATCAAATATTTTGGTTTTCATTTAGCGCTTTTTAACAAAAAGGTTGATCTATTGAATTATTGGAGAAATAACAGAAGCCCTTCGAGAGAGAAAAGGGATCTTAAAGAAGTCAAAACAGGAGTAAGAGAGAAAAGTAGACTGAAGACGAATGGAGAGAAAGGGGGGGGGGTCTGGAGGGGATAACATGCTTACGTTCCACTGCAAAAGCTTGAATGAGTAGAATAGATTGTATGGAGAAGCATTGCTCAGCGTCTGTACGGGAGAAAAAGGACACAACTGTGTCAGTGTGTTTGTTCAGAGCAGAGCGGCCGGCCCGTCGGAGGGGGGTACGGGGGGCGGGGGGGGGCGCCGGCCTCCAGCCGGACTCTGAATAAGAGGATTAGCCGAAGCCCTGGGAGAGCCGGGACGTCCACAGGCTGCGGGGGTGAGAACCGGTGCCCACGCCAGAATGTGTGACAACACCCCACCACACACACAGCCAACCCAGCCCCTCCCCTGGGGGGGCGGGGCAAGGGTCCGTGGGGGGGGGGGTTGAGTATTACCGCTCAGACTGGCAGGTTAATCTGGGGACAGTCTGCACCAGCTTCGTTTGGCTCCTTAAGTAACGGAGACATTTTTATAGTATTACCACCACAGGTTTACACTGTAGATGGTTCAGATCGTAGTCCCCACCCAGAGGAAGTGGACGGGGGCATGAGGAGCATAAATGACCCCTGGAGCCAGTGTCCCATGATCTCCATCATTTCTTAATACGTGCTTTCACTGCAGTGACCAGCAGGGGGCGACTCCTCTGCTCCCATAGATGTCTATGAGGAAATGACTCTACTTCTGTGTAGTGACCAGCAGGGGGCGACTCCTCTGCTCCCATAGATGTCTATGAGGAAATGACTCTACTTCTGTGTAGTGACCAGCAGGGGGCGACTCCTCTGCTCCCATAGACGTCTATGATGAAATGACTCTACTTCTGTGTAGTGACCAGCAGGGGGCGACTCCTCTGCTCCCATAGATGTCTATGATGAAATGACTCTACTTCTGTGTAGTGACCAGCAGGGGGTGACTCCTCTGCTCCCATAGACGTCTATGAGGAAATGACTCTACTTCTGTGTAGTGACCAGCAGGGGGCGACTCCTCTGCTCCCATAGACGTCTATGAGGAAATGACTCTACTTCTGTGTAGTGACCAGCAGGGGGCGACTCCTCTGCTCCCATAGACGTCTATGAGGAAATGACTCTACTTCTGTGTAGTGACCAGCAGGGGGCGACTCCTCTGCTCCCATAGATGTCTATGAGGAAATGACTCTACTTCTGTGTAGTGACCAGCAGGGGGCGACTCCTCTGCTCCCATAGACGTCTATGAGGAAATGACTCTACTTCTCTCTTGATTTATTCCCTCCGTGAACATTCCATGAATTTTGTGGAAGTTGGTTGGAAATAAAAACATGGCGATGGGGAGAGAGGAAGTTGACCATGAAGTTTGTGAAGTTAAACGAAAACATTTTTTTAAATGTAGATCACTTGGACAGAGGAAACAAGAACATATTTACTGAGTAGTATCTCCATCTCATGATAGATTAGTGACAGTAGGGAGTAATTAGCCTTGAAAAGCTATAGAATTTAGGTTTAAAAAAATAGTCTCTGATTCTCGGACCGTGAAACCTTTTTGCTGAACTTCACTGTTTGTGCAGCTCCTGTTCTCGGTTTTCTTTGTTCATATTTCTCTGTGGGTGAAAAAAAAGTTTTTCAAAAGAATGCATAAAAAAACACCTCCAAAAAAACTGCCTTCAAATCTGAATCAGAGGAGAAATAAGAGTTCAACCTGTGAGGCTGAGACGGCTCGGTGATTCATGAAAGTTTTTCCTTTCACACACAACAGAAGCTCCATAAAACTCAGAAATCCCCCAGGAGACACCAACAGGGTATCAGAGCACCTCGTCACTGCCCTGCAGGCCTTACACAAATGAAAAGTCAGTTCTACCTAAAAACTAAAATCTCTCCAAACCAAAAGGTATAAAATCCAAACCGTCAGCGGAGCGGAGGCCTCGGGCTCATCGATCGATTTCCCTTTTTACTAAAAATGGCAAAGAACCAAAGCTGCGGATTATCTACAGGCCGAGTCCATCAGCCCTAAAAAGGAGGACAAGGCATGAAAGAAGCAGAGAGGAGGGTTTGATATCTGCACTCGGATGGAAGAATCCTGTTCTGTGTGTGTCTCAGTAGGAGAACTTGCCTGTAGGTGAGATGCTTTCAGATCATTCATTCCCCTGAATGTCAAATAGGAGAGAACTTTCATGGTTAGACTCTGTTAGAAAGCACAATAAATAAAAGTCTGGAAGTTACGACGCCTGTAAAGCAATATTAAAAATGTAGTATTTGTGAGGACAGAAGCCTTCGATGCCAACAACTACCAGAGTGTGTGATGAATGAAGAGCAGGAGGACAGATCTGACGACAGCAAAGACCTTAAAGGCTGGAAACACAGTGAGGATCGTTGCTACGGCCGACAGGCCAAGACCCGGAAATAATACACCCAAAGGACGTCCTCAGGACGCTCTCCTGTCGGTGGAGCCGGTCTCTCGAGTCAAAAGGAAGTGATGCAGAGGCAGAACAGTGGTTTAATATGTGAAGACGTTTAAAAGTTGTTATTTTCTCTTGAACGTAGGCTCATGGTTGGGTGTGCATGTGAGACGTTCAGTGCACGTGACGAGACCAAAGAGCTGGTTCCTGCTCTCGTGTTTGACCTCTATCTGTGATCAGAAACGATCTGACCCGGGGGGCGGGGGGGGTTAATAATGGATCTGACTGTTGCTGTTTCCATCGACAGCCTCATGCTGGTTTGTTCCATTCTGGAAGCTTCTGCCATCTGGACAACAAGCGTCTTTGTCCTCCATTACAAGTCCGTCTCAGGGGTCAAATCTGTGCCGACATTCAGTGGGTTTCTCTAAACGGGAAGTTTAGTTTAAAGCCTCATCAAATCCTGCATTTTACACCTTTGAGCCCGTTGAGTCTCAGGTTGTGTTAAAAATACATGATTATAAACCCTACATTCATTGACACCATAGACTGTGTGTCTATGGTGTCAATGAATGTTTAGTTTAGTTTGTTTTGTTGAAGATTAAGAAACTCAGTTTTGGAAAGTCACTCGAATGGGGATGTGCAGATGTGGACGTACACAGGTTGTCCCGTCGACACCTGTCCATCTTTAAATGGCCTCTCTGCTGCAGCATCAACCACAAGCCAACAGAGACCATCGAACCCACTCAGACAGACGAAGAGCGACTTGTTTACAGGAAGAGGAGGATTTAAAAAAGGGAAAGTGAGAAAGGTGTTTAGTTTAAACTCGGCTTTGTGTTGAAGTTGCTGCTGAGCGCAGCAGCAGATTGAAGAGGAAGCACTAAATGTGTGCAGCTCCATCAGAGAACAAAGCAGCTGTGTAATGTCCTGGGGGACGGAGGTCTGAAGTTCACATCCACTACACCCCTGTGGCATGCTCAGCGTTCCCTTTGGAGTGTAATGAACAAACCAAAGGGCGTCCAGGCGTCCTCGTGTTTACAGACACCGCCGATCAAACTGACAGGAGTTTGATCCCTGCTGCAGCTTCCTGTGACCCAGAACTACCCAGCTGACAAGACTCCAGTTTCACAAGATACGAAACAGGATTAAAAACGACTGTTTATTAGTGTTTGTAGTAATTGTGACCTTGTGGCCTTGCTTCATGGTCTGTTAGAGACCTGTCAATCAGCGTGTAGCCCCGCCCTAAAGCATCCCTGCCTCATGGTCTGTTTGACTCTAAATGGATTGCATTTCGAGTAAGACCCTTTTCTTGCTCTTGTCTAAACGGCCCTTAAGTCTCTACAGGTTTCTCTTCTGAATACTTAGTCGCCGGCGAAAGGAGCAGCGGGTGTCCTTCTTTGCCGAGATACCCCCCCCACCGCCCCCATTTAATGTATGAGAGGTCTGTTCCACACGGAGACGGTTTCCGACCTAATCGTACACACGGTGACGAAACAGTTTGTCAGCGGCCCAAAGAAAAGCTTCTCGAACAGAAAAACAACTTAATTAAACAGCGGCTGAAAGGACGAAGGAGAGCGCCAACGCCGTGTCCCACAGCAGAGACAACGAGGGAGGAAGTGTGTGTGTGTGTGTGTGTGTGTGAAGGCCTCTCATCTATTTTACAAACCTGTTGTTGATTCATTTACTCTTGAGCTCAGGCTCAACATGAGCCAGATGTCGCGTTTCAAAGATTATTTATCGAGGTAATTTTAGCTAACGATGCATTCAAGTCGCGTAGGATTTCTAAACTGACCACTGGGGGAGACACTAAACTCCACGAATGGTGCTTTCCAACCATTTTAACAGCTATACCTGTGCATACAGTTAAACAAAATCTGTATAAAACTGCAAAGAAAAACAATAAAAGGGAAGATACCAACACAATTCAATCAAACACTAAACCTATCGCAAGGGTTCCTTCTGAATGTAGTAATATCACGGCGGCGAGGGGCGGGGCTTCGTGTTTGTGTGACAGATTAACGACTGTTGATCCAAAACAACGTAGATGCTTCTTCTTCACTTGAAAGTGGAAGCAAATAAGAATGACTTTTTACACTTTTCACCCAACTGGCTTCAACTGAGGGCTTGATTGACAGATGTTCCATCCAATAACTTGCCATGTATCCCTATCGAACCATTGGGTTATAAAGCATGAGCCTCTCTCTGTCACTCAGCAGCATCATCATCATCATCATCATCATCAGCAGCAGCAGGGGGCCGACCTGCAGGAGGCCGCTAATTGCTTCTTTTTTTTTTACACCTGCATCAAACCGCCGTGGCGCTTTTAAGTGAAACCCGGCGAACAATCAGCAGCTCATTAACAGGCGCTCACTTTGTGACGGTGCCTTGGGGACGAGGGACTATTTGAGGAACGACCTTATTGAAATTAGCAGCAGGGAGCACAGAGGAAATTATGGATTTCATGATCTGTGTCCCTCTTTAACCTTGACACACATCTGCTGGATTCACTAATGTAAAAAAAATGATGTTTCCTCTTCATTTGATTCACATTCTCTTATTGAGAAAACCTGTTTCATTAACTTACTGATTATTAAGTTCAAACGTTTGTTGATTTACGCATTGAACAAATCAGAAATGTCTTATTGATATTTTTTAATCTCTATTTAATTTTTGTGCATATCTCTCATTAATTATTATTTTTTTATTTTTATTTTTCACTGGTGTCTGTTATTTCTTTTTTATAATAAATAAATATTGGAGTCAGCCGTGGCGCTGCTAGTGACACAAATACCTTGATGATGTTTTTCACAAAAAAAGGAAAAAAACAGTTCCCTAGGTTTGCATGTGTAAAGTTTCTCCTAAACTCACAAAAAGTCACGTTAGATAGTCCCTCATTTCATCACTACAATTTGTGAAATACTCCGATATATGGATTTTGTGAACCACAACACGTTTTTAAAATTCATAAAAGTGAAGGTTTGGCCTGAAGCGTTGACCATTGTTGTCACTGTACGTCAGAGCTTGACCCCCCCCTCCTCCCCTGTTAGCTTATAACGCCACCGTTAGCTTGTTACGCCACCGTTAGCTTGTTACGCCACCATTAGCTTGTAATGTCGCCGATCGAGGAATCTAAGCTCTCACTCAAAGGCGGCTGTTCTGGATAAGAGGATCAGACCCGTGTCTGAAATGTAAAGTTCAGTAGATACTTGAAGAGGCCCATCGACTCCCTTTGTGCCCCCCAACATCTGCCCAGATGGCCCCTCCCCTCACCTGCTTTGAGCCCAGTGAATGGGGCCTCGACCACGCTGGCCTTTTTTCTGCTTCGCTTTCTTTTGGTGGGTGAAACGGGAGCAGAGACCACACACTCACAGGCAGCTGAGGGGTGGAGAGAACCAGGGGGGGGCAAATCCAATGGCTCTCCACCAGCTACTCTACGGGGGCTCCACTTGTTCTCAACCCCCCACCACTCCTTTTCAGAGGGTCTGTGGGCCAGTCATACATTACCACAGAGTCCACAGGGCACTGAGGAGGAGGACGACGAGGAATAGGAAGTAGAGGAAGAGGAGGAAGACAATAGAAGGAAGACGAGGAAGAAGAGTTTACTGTTTACTAAGGGAACAAATCAAGAGTAATTTCCTCATAGACGTCTATGGGAGCAGAGGAGTCGCCCCCTGCTGGTCACTACACAGAAGTAGAGTCATTTCCTCATAGACGTCTATGGGAGCAGAGGAGTCGCCCCCTGCTGGTCACTACACAGAAGTAGAGTCATTTCCTCATAGACGTCTATGGGAGCAGAGGAGTCGCCCCCTGCTGGTCACTACACAGAAGTAGAGTCATTTCCTCATAGACGTCTATGGGAGCAGAGGAGTCGCCCCCTGCTGGTCACTACACAGAAGTAGAGTCATTTCCTCATAGACGTCTATGGGAGCAGAGGAGTCGCCCCCTGCTGGTCACTACACAGAAGTAGAGTCATTTCCTCATAGACGTCTATGGGAGCAGAAGAGTCGCGCCCTTCTTCTTCTACTCTATTTACTGACGGATTACAGCCTTGTAATCTGCTTGCCATCCTGGCTTCTTGTCGCCAGTGAACAGAAGCTACCATATTTGAGCTGAGGAGGAGGGACCTAGAGACCTGGACCTTGCTAAAGACCTGTCAATCACAGGAGTGTATATTCATCATTTATTCAGTTCATGAGAACTCAGCTCATTTACTTTGTTTTGCGATATTTCAAAACTTCAAGTGGCTCCACCTACTAAACAGCGCTTTGTTTTATTTTACAGTATGAGTGGTGAGCGGGGGGGTGAGGGGGGGGGATACGAAGAGTAATGAAGGCAGGAGTGCTGCTTAACCTACACTCCATCACTCTGTGAGGCACCAGAGGAAGAATGTGTGCCCCCCCCCACTCACCCCCCCTCACCCTAACACCCTGCGCTCCCACAGCCTCAGTGTGACAGCCTCCTCTCCGCCACTGAGACAAATCGCAGTGCCATCGTGCGTCACGCTTAAAAGCTTCCCCCTCTCTTCTTTCCTCCGTTTGCCCCGCCCTCCCACACCCCTCAATCTGCGCCCCCCTCCCTCTCTGTAGTTGCCCCCTTTCCTACTGTTACAAAACAAATCTCCCCTCTGACAGCATACTTCTGCAGAGCCGGGGCAGAGGAGGCGGCGCAGGACGGGCGGGGGCCTCCTCGGCTGACCTCCGCCGAGGACGAGGACCCGGCGGGTTGCCCCCCCCCCCCCCGCCCCCCCCCTGCAGCCTGCATTCAGCTGAGGGCCTTCCGAGGGAGAAAGAGAGGGGCGACTCTGGAGGATTCAAACCGGTGGCTCCTGTGTGTGTCTGAGTGAATGCTGTGAGCCTAATACCCACTAATCTGGTCATCAAACACGCCGCCACAACCCAAGACCTTCTTCTCCTCTCCTCACCATCAGCGGGGCACAGTCGCCCAGGAGGAGCTGCTCGGGACGGAGATGGTGGGACGAGGAAAGGGACGCAGGGAGAACGGAGGGGTCACACCAGGTGACCACTTTGTGTCTCGTCAACAATGAGCTTTTATCCAGATTGTGCTTCTTAAACTACAGTTTAACTGGATCCACCTGAAGCAGAGCATCAAACCCTTTCAGATGCTTCTTGATTGGCTCCTTTACAAATACGAATATTGGTATTAGAATAATATTCAATCCATTCTTTGCCGTCAAATAAAAAGACTAAAAAGGTTGTAAACAAGTATAGAAATAGTTTGGTACTTCAAATCGATTCCTTCATATCTTTGAGAAGGCCAAAAGATTCCACCAAAGAATTCGGTTCACCGACTTTCTTTCCGTTTGTAACAGAGCTTCTAGTCCACATTTTCAATATAAATCTAAATTATAACTGAAAGGAATCTTAAAATAGAAGATGAATACAAATGGCAACCATACTTTCTGTTTTGGCAGCCGAAAGCAGATACCTGGTTGCCTGGCTAAGGTTCACCTGTGAGGAGGAGCGAGAGGAAAACTAAAAGGTCTCCATAACTCAACTAGAAGTCTAAAACGTATCTCTCTTGTGGTCCTTGAAGTGAAGATGAAGGAGTTCAGATGACCAGTGAAGCCGTACAGCGAATGATCCTTAAGAACAGTTAAATAAAACCTTTGATTGGCATGCGCTGTGTCTGCTCCCCCCCCCACCCGCATGTGTTTGACTGACAGACTGCCTGACTGTGACAGCCATCTGTCAGCAGACTCCCTGTTAGGCAACACGAGGCCTGGAGGCTCCTGGAGGCTCCTGGAGGTCCTGGAGGCTCGGCCGGCTCTGCCCATTCACAAACATCTTTTGGGTGCACAGATGGCGCTGAAGATTTCTCCTCATGCATCTTTTCTTCCACTGTCATTCTTGCGCCACCTCCTCTGCGAGCTGGCACCGCCTGTATACCCCCCCCCCTCCCACACCCTCCCGTTTCAGCAAAGCTTCTTTTAGAAAAAAAAAATCCCAAATGAAAAGCGAGCTCGGAGGCTTTCTGCAGGTAGCGAACCGTCGAGCAGAGATCCAGACTCACTGGCCCGGGCACAAAAGGTTTCACATCCCTTAAGCTGAAACTGGCTGCGACCAGCTTCCCCTCCCCCTTAATCTTTGTTTCAAGTCTCACCCCCCCTAACAGATCCAACCAAGCAGATCAGTGCCCTCCCTGGCACGCTGCGACTGTCCCGTAAAGGCTGGGAGGGCAAACCGGAGGATAAGGACTACCAAGCCCCTTCCTGTGGTGACGAATCCCAATTCATCTCCAACGACTTCCTAAACCTCATCGAACCCTGCAGGAAGCACTGGCAGGTCCCTCAACAAGCACTTAGCAGACCTCCTGAGATAAATGATGTGATTCTAGCAGAGATCGCTATGGTCCTCCTGTGACCCTTTCATCACGACGGCTGAAACAGGACAACGACGCATCGTAGAGGTTCAAAAAGGTTGGACGAAGGAGATCCTCCATCGCAAAAAAGATCCCTTCATAGAGTCGGTGTTTTGGTTTGTCCTTTCCAGGCTTCTGTAGGAACAATCCGAACTCCGTACAGAGGACACGGAGGTACTCATCCTAAGGTGAAGAGGTGCCTCCTGTTTCTACCTCCTCACTGGAGCTCCTCCAGCCTTCTGATGGGGTCAAGCGCTTCAGAAGGGACTCAGATATCTGCAAGAGGCTCATGAAACAATACACTCAACGTTTTGCCATATAAGTCTGAGCCAAGAAGGCCAACTTTATTACACCTCCTAACATAAATGAAAGGTCCTTTCACAATAAAAGCCCGGGGCATCGACAGTACGTAACTGGTTTCCAGAAGGATCTCACTCGAGCATGTCAATTAAAGGAATCTCTAGCAGTAGCTTCAGGCTATACAACGATTTACCTGTGAGACATTAGGATCCTGACCTGATGGGCGGGGCTTAATTAGACACAGATAACATAAAAGGTGACAGAATATTGGTTAATAGTTTGACACTTGGATCCGAGTCTCGCGAGCCGTACTGGAAGAACCTCATTTGTATGAAAGTCCTTCAGCTTCTATCAGTCGATGCAAAAGTCTTTTAAATATCTTCTAGCGACCACCAGGGGGCGACTCCCGTGGTCCCATAGAAGTAAATGAGAAAATGAAAACGTTACAGCCTGCTCAGAAGCTGTAATTATTATTTTGTCAAGGTTCTTGTGTTTTGGGAACTTTGGCTTCTTTAAAAACTTGTTCTATTTCTTTAGTATTGTATTATTTTTATATAAAATGATGAACATGGCAGCACAGGCTGACAAACGCTGGATCTACAGTGAGAAACGCCTTCAGGCCGCAGGTATAACAGGTATCTCGTCATTACCACCGTCACAAATGAAATACATTTTTTGTCAGATACTTTGAATCCTTCATTGTTGTCGTATTTTTGAGGATTACTGAATCTGCCTTTTCGTACCAGGTTTTCTTCTAGAAGCTCCATCCCTGCTGGATGTTTCTCTGCAGTGTTTTTGCAGTGCAGTCCTTCACTTTTTGACAACTTGGAACAAACAGCAGCGTCCAAACTTCACAACAAGTCTCCTCAGAAAGCTGCAGGGCTGCTTGAAACATCTCCCTCAACATCTTCTAAAAAACGAGCATGCGTTTCCTCCACCAGCACCACGCGTTGGTTTTGCACTGATTGTATCCGCGTGTGGTTGTGAGAATATGGCGTTAGCCTCGTTGTTGCCAGATGGAGCCTCTGACACCATTAATAAACCGGTCAGACTACCGTGTCCAAACTCCTCTTTTCACGCTCTCTCAGCTGCGGGGTTCGGAGCAGATCTCCCCGCGCCCCTCAACACGTTTTAATCTGCGCTCCCGCAGACCCCGAAGGGAGCAGAGACGCGTTCACGCAACCCGTCCTCCGCCTCCAACAACGTCTCCAAAGGCGCACCGCGCGTTACGCACCGCGGGGCTCATTGTGTGGAACAAAGCAACACCGATACAAGATCTCCTCCCGACCCCGCAGATGACAGCAGCGCAGCCTGCGCATCACCGCGACGACACGCAACAAAGTTCGGAGCCGCTCGGTCTCCACGCGAGGACATTTGAGGACAAACCGCGTCGTACCTTGCTGGCAGATGAGGACGAGGAGTCCCGCCGGCAGCAGCCAGCAGCGCGTCGTCTCCATGTTGCTCACACAGACGGTAAATACACGAAACGGCGAGGGGGGGGGGTTCGGGGGTGGGGGGTCCCGGTCCGCCCGCAGCCCTCACAGCTCCATCGCCCTCCGCTCCTGCCTCGGCGCTCGGTCGGCTGTGGTCTCGCTGCCGTGCGTGCGTGTGCGTGCGCGTGTGTCCCGGTTCCCGGTGCTCCGTCCGCTCTCCTGCGCACCGACTGGCTGACTGAAGCTGCACCGCCCCCACGAGCCCACGAGCCCACGAGCCCGCGCGCCACCGACCCACATCTGGACATCAAGGAGCTTCATGCTAAACAGGAGGATCGTTACTGGAATTAGGAAAAGTTCAAGGGGGGAGAGAGAAAGATTGGAAAAGAGAAAAATGGAAGGAACAAAGGAACATTTGATGAATAAATGGGAAAAATGAAATTTAACAAAAGGTAACAATAGTAGAATCCCACATAACGAATCATTTTTATAAAAAATAATTTCAATAAATACGGCCCCCATGGAGCCCCCGTGGCTCTATGTCCCTGTAACGGATTCCTCAGACAAGGAAGCGTAGAAACAGCATGAAGCCACGTCCCCCCCCCCCCCGGTCGTAGAGGGCAGAGGTCACGGTATCCTGTTAAATTCACAACCTTGTCTATTTGTCAGCCTGCACTCGGCCTCCTGGTGAGGGACGGAGGCTGAGAGCTCGTCCTCCAGTCAGAGGGACATCACCGAGTCAAGTGTAATTGAGCTTTTATAAAGAGTGGGGGGGTCACGGGGAGGCCGACCTCTTGACCCCAAAGGAACTCGTCTGCTGCTCACTGAAATGGAGAGCGACTGGTCAGCGTCTCCATTGAGATGCGCTTTCATGTGTCTTCCAGGAACAGTTGGGACATTTGGAGGAATCCTCATGTTCTCCTCGTGTTCTTCTCGTCCTTCTCCAGGGGACAACCTGAACGTTTCTATCGCTGCTTCTCAGGTGATCTGCAGCCACACGGCGAGCTTTGCAAAGGTACGTCACATGACCATCGACGTCCACTGGGCCGGGGACGCTCAGCGTGAACGTAGCAGACAAAAGGCCTTTCAGGTTGTTGCAGTCGGCCATCTTGGAAATGGACACATTTTTATTTATTTCTTCACCCTTCTAAACGGTTCAGATCCGCCCCCGAATACATCAGCATAATTTACTCTGGATTATCTTTAATTTATGCAGAAGATGCTTTCCACTTGTTAGGTTGAATGTTTCCTGGGGGGGGGGGGGCGGAGCGGGGGTTGATAAGGTTAGTTGTACTGCCACAGAGGGGTGGGGGGGCAGTTTTCCATGACTTTTTTCTTCATGACTTGTCAGCATGAAGCCAAGCAGCCAGACAGATGTTTGACTTTACTCGTCCCCCCCCCCCAAAACATTAGGAATCAGTCTGTTTCTGGGGCAGAACTCACCGCTGTGAGGGGCAGTATCGGCCCTACGGGGGGGGGGCGATCGATCAGCACAGGAAGTGATGGGATCCTCCTCTCGTGTTTCTCCACAAAAACGTCCTCCTCAGGATGAAGAACAACAAAACAACTTATTTGGGTTGAAATGATTACTAATAAACCAGCGTAGACCCTCCTGCAGCCTGGATTTCTCTTTGCTGGCTTTCAGAACTTTAACTTTAAACCTGTGATGGATCAAAAGCTCACCTTTTATTGTGAAGTCCACTTGCAGACAAACGGCCCCTCCCTCGTTGTTTCCTCTTACAGCCACAGATAAAAGCAGAGGGCGAGGTTCCTCCCTCGGATGATCTTACGTGGGAACCAGCAGCGTCCATTCAGACGCAGGGACATCAGGGCGTCCCCCGGGGGGGGGACGCAGGGCTTTTATCAGGACATCAGAGACGCTTTTATTCTTAAGGAGGGACTTTGTGCTCACCTTCTCACACCTTGATTTACGCTTTAAGTCAAACATACATATTTTCAATGATATCCTTTAAAATACATATAACATTTCTTTTTTGTAAAAATTATAATATATATTCTTATAAGGAAATTATGTCAGAAATCACTAAAAGGAGACATCAAGGCAGTAAATAAAAACATGAAGAAATAGACAAATAAAAATATTTAAAATATATAATAAAAATAAAAATATTTTATAAGATAAAACAAATATATGAAAAAAAGAACAAAATAAATAAAGCGGAATTTGAGAGACCTGAACCCTCAACAGCAGCAGGATACCCCCCCCCCCCTATCAATACATGGATTGGGGTAATGAGGTCATGTCAAACACAGAACAGACTGGGTGTCATTAACCCCCCCTGCTCCCACATTCACTGTACACACACACACACACACAGCCCTGCCCGGGGGGGGGGGGGGGGGGGGTTAAGAGGTCAAGCTCTGGAGCTGGTAACAGTCAGGTTCAGAGCCCCCCCCCCCCTTCCTCGTTGAACACACGACTCGTGATCAAAGGATCAGATTGTCAAGTTCATAAGTCAGATTTTATTTGATTTATTATATGATGTTATTTCTTCTTTAGTTGCTTATTTACAGTTATTTGTTGAAGAATTAAATAGTGTTTTTATTCTATTTATTTGTGCTGGTTAACACTCTAAATGTGTGCGTGTGTCTCTGTGTGACTGGGGGTGGGGGGGGGGGTTAGCTTTGAGCTTTTATTCATAACTTGTACTTAATATTTCTAGCCTCTATTTAACATTTCTGTTCAATTTGCCATGTGTTGATTTGATTGATCATTACGTACGTTGTTTTTATGTTGTACTACGTTAAGGTGGATTATTATTCATCAGATGATGAAGTTGAATCCTCATGTAAATACGTCTCTTCGTTTAAATGCAAATCATCAACAGTCCTATAGAGCCTCAGACAGGAAGTCAGTCCTAATTGGACGTCTAGTTGAGGTGGAAACGTCTGCTTTGGCATATTTAGGAGTCCAAACAAACCCTGATGTTTACTCTCTGCTGAGGCCCGTGTTGATTTAGGTGATGGGAACCGGCTGCTCCCCAATCGCCCCCCCCCCCACAATCGTGCCCCCCTACACACTTTGAAGTCTCGTTTGCCATTGTGGCCACGGCTCTGAATCACAGACCAGTTAGTTGGCTGGTTGGCAGCCATTAACCCCCCCCCCCCGCGAAGATTAACTGTTATTACCAGTGTCTTTGTGCGTCCGCATACCAGTGGCAGGACCCCCCCCAAAGCACTCCTTCCCCAGCCTCTCCAGTGGAGGAGGCTTCAGGAAAACAGCCGGTCCGATTCGGCTTTTATCTGCACGCCGACGAGCACTAAAGTGGTCTCTCCACTGACAACAGGTTCCTTTTAAGGAGAGAAGAGGTCCGATATGTGCTGCATCAGCTGCACACACACACACACACACACACACACACACACACACACAATGGAAAAGGTTCTATTTTAGGACAGGCGAGGTCACGGATCGTCCTAATAACGAGGCAGGAATGTTGAGACACTCCTCGTACAGCCTCTCAGCTGCTAATGAGCTTCACGTTCAGCCCGTTCATCCGGACCATTCTAACCGCTCAGTGCCTTACAGCGCACGGGACCCCCGCCGCCACGCCGCCAATACGGTTCACCTGGAGAAAGGTGGAAGATAAAGGACATTGGATTATATATGAGACATATGTGAACCGTCACAGAGGTCACATGGGTTGGATTCGGTGAGGTCACAGTGGTTGGATTCGGTGAGGTCACATGGGTTGGATTCGGTGAGGTCACAGTGGTTGGATTCGGTGAGGTCACATGGGTTGGATACGGTGAGGTCACATGGGTTGGATACGGTGAGGTCACATGGGTTGGATTTGGTGAGGTCACGTGGGTTGGATTCGGTGAGGTCACAGTGAAGTCACATGGGTTGGTCACAGTGAGGTCACATGGGTTGGTGACAGTGAGGTCACAGTGGTTGGATTCGGTGAGGTCACAATGGTTGGATTCGGTGAGGTCACATGGGTTGGTGACAGTGAGGTCACATGGGTTGGTCACAGTGAGGTCACAGTGGTTGGATTCGGTGAGATCACAGTGGTTGAATATGGTGAGGTCACAATGGTTGGATTCGGTGAGGTCACATGGGTTGGTCAGTGAGGTCACATGGGTTGGTGACAGTGAGGTCACATAGGTTGGTGACAGTGAGGCCACATGGGTTGGTCACAGTGAGGTCACAGTGAGGTCACATGGGTTGGTCACAGTGAGGTCACATGGGTTGGTGACAGTGAGGTCACATGGGTTGGTCACAGTGAGGTCACATGGGTTGGTCAGTGAGGTCACATGGGTTGGTCAGTGAGGTCACATGGGTTGGTCACAGTGAGGTCACATGGGTTGGTCACAGTGAGGTCACATGGGTTGGTCACAGTGAGGTCACATGGGTTGGTCACAGTGAGGTCACATGGGTTGGTCACAGTGAGGTCACATGGGTTGGTCACAGTGAGGTCACATGGGTTGGTCAGTGAGGTCACATGGGTTGGTCAGTGAGGTCACATGGGTTGGTGACAGTGAGGTCACATGGGTTGGTCACAGTGAGGTCACATGGGTTGGTGACAGTGAGGTCACATGGGTTGGTCACAGTGAGGTCACATGGGTTGTAAAGAGGATTTCTGACCTCGTCAAACCGTGATAAGAATTTAATCAGGATTTCATTAATGAGTAGTTGATAAATGTCTCCAAAACTAGACATTTGACCAATTTGTCTCAGTGTTCAGTTGGACCCCCCCTCCTCAACCCCCCCCCCCCTTACACACACAGGAGTGATTTTTCAAACCAGTGTTGGCTTTTTGTGAATAAACCTTCCCACTGGCTCTAAAGGAGCCATTTGCTTACAACAGAGCCACCTGACGGAGGCGCCGCCAGCAGGGCGGGGGGGGGGGGGGGCAGGAAAAGGCCCCAACAAGAAAAAACAGTCTGCAGAGAGCAACTCTGAGTCTCCTAGCAACGGGCTCCGCAAGATGAAACCCAAACGGTTTCACCCACCTCTTGATCTGCTTTTTCTTTTCAACGTCTTATTGTTTTTAGGTAAATACCAGAGTTTTTTTTAACAAGTTACTTTTCGTTATTCCCTGAATCACACACACACACACACACACGCAGTAATCTCAGACCTGTTGAGTCCTGACCCTCACGCCCCCCCCTTAAGAAGAGAGAAAGAAGACAAAAGCACGAATGCATAATTGATACGGAGAAGCTGCACTGTTAATAGTTGCTGGTGTTCAAAGTCTCCATGTGGCTTTGTCTCTGGGTCCGATGCTTCTGGTCCATTCAGGTCTTCTTTACCCCCCCGAAGACAACAGGCCCGAGCCCGCCCCTTTTCTCAGGGTGTCTGCCCCACAATGCACTTCCTTAGGCTGCACACAAAAGAGGCCGGCGCATGAAAAAACACACACAGATTCAATGGCATTCCTCCCCACAATGCACTGTGAGAATATGCCCCCCCCCCCCGTTCCCCTTGAGCGGGGGGTGATGAATTAGGATGATGTGTGGGATCAGGAAGGAATATTTAGATATACAGCACCAACAAAACAAATGTGTGTAAAAGTGGGAGGGGATTAAGGAGAACCAGCCATGTGACGCGCTCTGATGATTCAGAGGATCGCCGGAGGTTATCAATACTTATCCTGGGGGGGGGGGGGGGGGGGGGGTCAGTGATTATGAATATCTGAACCTTTAGGGCCTTTGATCCATCAGTCCAAATAGTGAATTTGTAGCTGCATTGATATTTTGTCGAGGCTCCTGAACTTCATTCTGAATTACGTTTCACCGGAAAATCAGAACTTTAAACTGAGACGCCACTTAAAGCCAATTTCCAACCATTTATCTGATTTGTCTAAATCAGTTGGCTCCGGGACCCTCCTTCACCCCTTAATGACAAGCCGCGACCCAAACCGAGGAACATTCTCAACTTTATTCAGAATCAAGTTCATAAGCTGAATTTTATATTCAGGATGTTTAGTTATCCTACAAACCCAATGTCTCCCCCACATCAGGATGGTTTGACCCGACCTGGCACACGCTGCTGAAGACATGGACCAAATAAACGACACTCCGCTGCATTAAAAAAGTCTCTTCAAAATAAAATCACAGGATGAATTTTTTTGATTTTTTCTTTTTAATTCTATTTTCCCATGGAAAGGCCCGCGACCTATTGAAAAACGGGTCACGGGCCCACTAATCACTGTTCTAGAACGTAGTCGTCATGACTTCACCAGTTAGTTTGTGGACTTTTGGTAGTTCAGCCGCCGCCATCTTGGCTTTCTGCAACCAGTGGACAGGAAGTAACCATATCTGGACTGAGGATGTAGTGACGGCGTATACGTCTCTGGTTAGGACCTGTCAATCAGCGTTAGGCCCCGCCCTAAAACAACCCCTCTTTATGGTCTGTTTGACTCTAACCATCATTCACTAAATGAACATCATGCTGCACTGAAGAAGACTTGAAACTAGAGACTGAGACCATAAACTCATGTTTACAATGTTTACTGAGGGAATAAATCAAGAGAGAAGTAGAGTCATTTCCTCATAGACGTCTATGGGAGCAGAGGAGTCGCCCCCTGCTGGTCACTACACAGAAGTAGAGTCATTTCCTCATAGACGTCTATGGGAGCAGAGGAGTCGCCCCCTGCTGGTCACTACACAGAAGTAGAGTCATTTCCTCATAGACGTCTATGGGAGCAGAGGAGTCGCCCCCTGCTGGTCACTACACAGAAGTAGAGTCATTTCCTCATAGACGTCTATGGGAGCAGAGGAGTCGCCCCCTGCTGGTCACTACACAGAAGTAGAGTCATTTCCTCATAGACGTCTATGGGAGCAGAGGAGTCGCCCCCTGCTGGTCACTACACAGAAGTAGAGTCATTTCGTCATAGACGTCTATGGGAGCAGAGGAGTCGCCCCCTGCTGGTCACTACACAGAAGTAGAGTCATTTCCTCATAGACGTCTATGGGAGCAGAGGAGCCGCCCCCTACTGGTCACTACACAGATGTAGAGTAATTTCCTCATAGACGTCTATGGGAGCAGAGGAGTCGCCCCCTGCTGGTCACTACACAGAAGTAGAGTCATTTCCTCATAGACGTCTATGGGAGCAGAGGAGTCGCCCCCTGCTGGTCACTACACAGAAGTAGAGTCATTTCATCATAGACGTCTATGGGAGCAGAGGAGTCGCCCCCTGCTGGTCACTACACAGAATGCATGTTGCCTCCTGTTAACAAGTTTGAAGACCCAATCAACCTCATAATCAAAGATGGCTGCTCCATGCATCAACAGTGAAATATTTATATTAATAGCTTTATCAATATGCTTATTGGCACTTGTCTCATTTATGTCTCCTTCAATCCATCTTACCTTCAGTCCTGCAGAGGAAACGCTGCCCCCTTGAGGCCGCTGTCAGAGCGTCATGCTGCAGCGTCGCCCTCTAGTGGACAGAGTTAACAACGCGACTAAGGAAAACAGACCTTTTGTAACGACATTAGCTCCCCGGTCACATCCGCCGACTGAGGGGGGGGGGGGCACTGGGTGAGGAGTGGTGCTGGGGGGCGTTATGAGGAGGGGGGGGGGGGTTCTCCACCATTGTGGGGCGCGCATTGAGCCGTTGGCACGGCGGCCGGCAGCTTACAAGGGGGGGGGGGGGGGGGGGGGGGGGGGGGGGAAGACGTCACCAGCACCCACAGCCTAATCCTCCAGCTCTGTGCATCTGCGCTGGGCCACTTTCTAAAGCCAGACCCCCTTTTTGTCTCCCTAACCCCCCCCCCCCACCATGCCCCCTCCTCTCCTCCCTCTGGGCTTTATTCCTTTGTGGAGCCTGATGGCGTTACACAGACTCACTTTGCTCATGTCGCCTCTCGTTCCAGCACGTGAAAAGGCTCCAGAAGGTCGGCCCTTCACATCGGACAGAGTCGTAGGGAAGGTCGTGTTCTAATGGAACTCTGCTGGTCTCAAAGGGCCCAAACAAACGGATTATGAAGACTCTTCTGGACACGAAACACAAACAAAAAAGGTCAATTACAACAACCAAGAAAATCACAAGTTTGGTGATATTTTACATTTCAACACAGATCCTCCGGTGTGAAAAATACATGAAAAGAAGCAGAAGCACACACAGGCTTTAACCAATAGCACCTCGAGGCTGCTCTGAACAGGAAGTGATCCACCAGAAGAAGACAAACCGCTGCAGCTACAAAACAAGGCTCTTGACCCCCCCCCCCCCCACCTGGTCCCCAGTCACACAACATGCAGACAGCGTTCCTCTCCACAGCTTCCGTACAGATGTGGCACCATTTCAAAAAAGGAAATAAACAGGTTTCCAACAGTGGAAGATTTATTGCTACAATTTATTACAACAAAGAAACAATCTAACAAACTGCTTCCATTAGTGGGTTTTATTTATCTAGTTTACAGCAGCCCAGAAAGGACAAACTAACTTCATTTAATTACCTAAAAGGTGGCGATGGGTCATTCAAACTCAAATCAATCTTATCGTATGAAACAAATTAACAATCTCTAGTTTTTACTTTATCATTTTACGAATAACCACCAGCAGAAGGATTTACAAAGCTTCCTTCATTAAAATGAGTATAAAACTTATAAAACTAAACTGAATATTTTATTGGATCAAACTGCAGATGATGGCCAAGAGGACCCGGGGGGGGGGGGGGGGGCCTCATCTTCAGTCGCTCTCACTGCCGCTTTCAGAGTTGACGTACCAGTTGTCCTTTCCAGTGTCCTCGACGAAGCACGGGCCTGGAGACCCAGAGAGCAGGGACGTCACTTCCAGAACCCCCTCCCCCCCAGACCCCCCCGTGTTGGGCGTGCTGCTCACCGTTCGGGGCTCTGTCTTCGTCCTCCTCGATGTGATCCGTGTCGTAGCTCACAAAAATGTTCTGAGGACAGAGACACAGTTCAAACTTGAGTTCACAGACTGGACCTGGGGGGGTCTGGGGGGGGCCCTGTTGGGACCCGACTGAGCACCTTGCTCCTCAGGAGTCGCTCCCAGTGTCCCGGCTGCTGTTTGACCAGTCGGAGGACCGGCTCGTTGGACTTCATCTCCCAGCAGCAGCGGTCAGCAGCGACGTCGCCGTGAAGCTGCAGCTCGGCTCTGTAGGTCCGACCCGCTGCTCTGCCGCTGAACACAAGAGAAGAAGCTGAGCTGCCTGTGTGGGGGGGGGGGGGGGGGGGGAGGAGGAGGGGAGGGTTCCTGACGGACCTGTAGACCACCCGGTTGGGGTAGAATTCACAGCGCTGGTCCTCCGGGTTCCTCAGCTTCACTGTGATGACGGCACAGCCGGGCGTCTGGTACCAGCGGGCCGGGGGGTGGAATCTGAGACAACGGTTAAAGATACAGCTGTGAGAAGACGTTTAAATAGCATCATTGTTAGTAATAACACAGGACAGTACATTTTGGGGGGATCACCACAGTCTTCCTCGTTGATGCCGTTGCTTTGATCTTCACCTGCAGGAACACGGAGGTCATCACTAAACACGCCGCTTACTCACATCTTCTTTCTGGGTGTTATTTGCTTTATGTAATCAAACGTTGATGAATGAAACGCCCTCTTGTGACGATATCAAAACTTATGAGTTCTTTTTGTTTCATATTTTAAAGGATTCTGTGTCCATCTAGAATTTTTTTTTTTTTATACCTTTTCCGATACGAGCAGCAGAAAGTTCTCCATCTTGGATCCTGTGTTTTAGAAAATGAAAACTGTAGACATTCATATTTAATACAAACCTACGTATTGATCGTATTTATCAGAGATCTCATGATGATAAACTGATGAATCCCAGCTCACACGGTACCGAGCAGATGAAACATGAATAACGTGATGTTTCATCCAAATAACTTATTCACCTCGTGGTCTGATCAGCTGACTTCAGATCCGCCGCCTGGAGGCTCCTCTGCCCGGCGGCGGCCCGGCGGTCCAGCGGGGGGGTCTGACCACACACCGGGACCGGCTCCAGAGGAGGAAGGTCAGCGAGGGGGCCGACCTCGTCCAGAACCGCCCCCTCGTCCTTGATCCCGAGCTCCAGAGACGGCGTTGCGTCCCCCGACCTGTGGACAACAGAGACGCGCTTCGTTGGCTGCGGTGGGCGGCGCCTTGTGGAGCCGCCGCCCTGCTGCTGCTCGCTTACTCAGACGCGTGAGCGGCGTCCCGGCGGAGCGCCCGCAGCAGGTCCAGGTGCTCCTGGTTGGTGACTCCCATCCCGGTGCTCAGGATCTCCGCCTGAACGCTGTATTCATTGATCACAGTTTTCATACCTGGAACCTGAGTCAGACGCACCTGAGGGGAAACACACTTCAGCATTATTAGAATAATATTTTGCCAAATGTCTCGAGCTACAAATGCAAATTACTCTTAATATACATAAAAATATAAGCAAATATTAGCAACATAAAATCAAGCATTAATGCTCATCTCCTCAGGCCGGTGGTCCTGATGGCAAAGACGCGTCACTGGAGGAGAGGTCAACATGTGCTTCATACAGGTGACGTCACCACAAGGTCACAGTAGCCTTAAGATTAATGCACTCATTACTCTGAAGTTGAAACTTTTAAATGTCGTCTCCCTCCTTGGAGTTGTAATATAATAAATCAGTGTACACAGAGGGCCGAAATATATATATTGAACCTGGAACTAAGAAGGCCTGCAGTATGGTCTATAAAACGTTACGAAATAAAAATACATTAATAATCAAATCTGTTTTTTTCATTGCTTATGGATGGTAATTTCAACTGAAAAACAGCCAAAAGAAACAGTCTTAACTTAAAAACGCATGTGTTTGCTGTGATGCTCACTGGTCTGAGACGGACATGTGATGCAGACCGTTCGCATGCCTGAGATAGACGTGCCGACACACGGGCAGTGCATGCTGGGATTTGTAGTTTTATGGTGGTGCGTGCCATATACCAGAGGGCCAACTATGATCAGTAAATAGATTTCATCATGTGGGTCAAAGATAATGAAATGAACGATTTGTGCCTCAGTGGTGAACTTAGAGGCCAAAGTGACGGTTGAGGTGTAAAGAAGCTTCAGAGCAGTAACTGGAGGAGCTCACCATGGGATCAACGAACACCGTGTTTCCCACACTGAACACGGCTCTGGCTCGGTGCTGCAGGCCTCGGATCTTCTGGCTGATCGCTCTGGTGACCTGTGAGACGAAACCGGGGTCCGATCACACTACATGTTGTGTGTGGTTTACAGTAGGAGGCTCAAATGGGGGGGGGGGCACACCTTGGGGTGCCAGTCGATCTCGGCGTCGCTGGGTTTGACCCGGCAGACCACCATCTCCACGGCCTGGCCGGGCAGAGAGCAGAACCGCTCCGGGAGCTGGAGGACCTGATGGGATTTGACCTCCTTCTCGTGGCCCACATCGATGAACCGAACAAAGACGGCAAAGAACAGCCGGTCGCCTCTGAGGGGGGGGGACAGGACCTCCACCCTGCGATCAACCAAATAAACACTTGCATACAATGAACAGTTAAATAAAAGCTTTGTCCTCCTGTGGGGTTAAAGGTCGCCTGTTTGAGCGGATGGACTTCAAAGGTTCTGGACCCGGCGAGCTTTAAACCAGATTTGATCACTGAATTTACCTCATTGATGCTGGTGTTTTTATTTCAAGTCGGTTGTCTCAATAAATCAAACTTTCCTTTCAGACTCAAGGTCCAGATTAGCACGTTCTTTTTGTCCCTGGGTTTGTTCTGGTTAATAAAGCTTAAATAAAAGGGGGCAGCGGGCGGAGCAGCTGTGACACTGAGCGATTGGACCAAACATCCGACCTGTGGAAGGCTTCGTCCTCCTGCACGGCGTACAGGCCGCCCTGCAGCACCTCCTCCGCTCCGGGTCTCCTGTCGGCGTAGAAAGCCGACATCTCTGCCGTCAGGCTCTGGAAGCCTCCGCCCTCCTCCACCAGGCGGCCGTAGAACACCGAGGCCGTCTTGACGTGGAGGGGCACGACCTGAGGACAGGGGACGCAGCAGTATGGTGGAAAACGCTTGTTGGGGATTAATATGACGCCAGAGAACTGTGTGAGGGGCAAATATTACACAGCGGGCTTGGACAGATCATAGAAGACTCATTATGTGAAGGTCAGAAGAACAGACCTCTATGAGTCCTGAGGCAGGAAGCAGCGTCTCGTCCAGCTTGGGGATGAATTTGTGACGGTTGGGACACACGCTGCCGTCTCTGCAGACGCAAACACAGGAAATCACACGTCATGGCTCATTTCGGAACAGAAAGATCTCATTTTAAACCAGATCCTTCAAGCTTTATTCATGAGATCCTCTCAGAACGTCAGACACACACAGAATTGCGGATGTGACATAATAACAAAGCGTCGTAATACAACAACGTGTAAAGCTTCCACTCGTCAGTCTGCTTGTTTTCACACAAATAAATAAGGAGAAATAAGAAAAGAAATAAGGCTTCAGTGTTCTGGTCTAGATTACAAAGTCATCATCTAGCAGCGAACAGGTGGGAAAGCTCACCTGCAGACTCCGAAGCTCTTGAGGTAGCTGCAGAGAGGCCTGTCGGCCTTCTGGTCCTCCCGGGCCACGTGGACCCCCCGAGCGAAGGACAGCAGCTCGGGGGGGAGCGGGGCGTCGGTCCGCTCCAGGTAGCGCACGACTCCGACCATGTGATCGGCGTTCCTCTCAGAGATCAGCAGCACCGACCTGGTGAGGCGAGGCTGGTCCTCGGAGGAACCCTGAAGGAACGGAGACCTTGGTGAAGACAAACGTCTGCTGCAGACGAGGCCTCTTGGAGGTGAGGAAGCCGCTCTTACGCGTTCACAGAGGTTCCTGAAGTTCTGGGTCAAACAGGACAGCCGGGCGCCGAACAGTGTGGGAGAGGCGGGGAAGCCGTAGTGGACGACGCACGACGCGTCTCTGACTCCAAGCGACTTCAGACACCGGCTGGTGGTCACTAGACGTCCAACACAGCATGTGGGCAAGTAGTATTTATATTATAATCTTGTTCAAATGGGGTCGAGATTTAACGTTTATACAGACTAATACTTTTCATGGTTAAATATTATTGAAACATTAAAATTAGGGGTGTCAAATGATTAAAAATTTTAATCAAATTAATCAGAATTTTCAGTGGATTAATCATGATTAATCACCTGAATCCTAACAATTTTTTCTTTCTGAAATGCATAATAAAGATAAATAACAGGACACAGATACATAATTATCATTATTATTATCATAATTATTATTTTTTACATAAATACATGTTATTGATATTTGATTTTTTAATTCATTCCAGAAAATAATCAAATCAATGTTATTTGATAAGTCACAGACTGATTTCCCTGCATGGCTCTAGAAGGGTCTCGAGCCTCTGCAGTTTATCCCACTCTGCTGTGAGTTTGTGCTCCTGCGATGACCAGACATGACCAGACATGTCAACCCTCCCGAATTTCAAAGCCCCTCCCGAAAATCTCCCGGACCGACCTTTCTCCCGATTTCCACCCGAACAACAATATTGCTGCACCACCCGTCACTGGGCGCGCCGTTTCAGACCGAACAATAATAAAGGTTACACCTTAAAGTCAAGCGCGGCGATTAGAACGACTGGCGCTGCAAAGAAATCCGCTACCACCCCCATTTCAGTGTGAAATATCCCCATACCCGGGAGGATTTACATCGCATTGGCTTCTCTTCCTCCGCATGTTTCAGAACAGTATTACTACGGGTCTCTCCGATGGTCTTTCCTCTATCTCAGCGCTGCTCTTTATTTATTTTTCTTAGCAAAGCTCTGCTGGGCGGAGCTTTTCTTCTTCTCTGTTCCGCTGCGCGAGAACCGGAGAGAGGGGGAGGGGGGGGGGGGGGGGGGTGCGGGTCTCTGGCGCAAACGACTTGCTGAACCTGACGGCCTGACGTATGCCTGCAGGTGGCAGTAATGTGTTGTATAGGATGAAGTGCATTCCCTAGAAGAAGAGGTTCTTTCCGGACCTGAATAATTTGTCACACTGCGCATGCGTGAAATGCGTCAAAAAAATTGACGTAATTAACAACAAACAGCTAATTAACGCCGTTAACGCGCTATTTTTGACAGCCCTAATTAAAATATTAAAGAAAAGTTACCAATAGAATTGATCCATGAAAGCCAGACACAAGGTTTCACATTGTGTGTGAATATGTGTACGTTTATATGTTATATAATATAATATGTTTACCCAGAATGACTTGCGTGCCGGGGCCGACGTCTTTCCTCCACTGCTCCATGACGAAGTCAAACTGGTGCGTTGACCCCTCGTGGGTCTTGAGGCAGAATGCAGATTTGTTGCTCACAGCCTGAAGATGATTTGAAACATCAGTTGTTCTATTAGTAAAGACTGTTGTTATTATACAGTGTACTTTACGGTAGAATGACGCAGGGCTTAAATACGTTTACGTCTGTCGTCATTGTCACCTGGAGAAGTCCATCTAGTGAGGATGTGTCTGATCTGTGCAATCAATGAACGGGTTTTCTCTTTGATTACTTTGCCAACATGTGTGAGTGAAGATGACTCTGCGCTTTCTACTCAGCAGGACACCACCTCACGGCTGAGTTTGTTTGGAGTGAGAGACGCCGATTTAAATGAGTGAGAAGCTGATGGCAGGTTTCACCTTGAACACTTCTTCAACCTCCTCAGCAGAGTTGGCTACAATCAGAGTCTTCTGGCCGACGACGGGGTTGAAATCCAACGCACCCAACAGCACTGAGATCTTGCTGCTCTCCAGAGTCATGAGGATGACCTGCAGGAAGACCTCCTTTAAACAGAGAATCCCATCGAACTTCCAGTTGAGCATCAGAGATCCTGCAGCAACATAAAGCTGTGATTCATCGATACCGACCTGCTGAACGTTACCATAAAGAGCAGCTTCCTCAGGGACAGTCATGACAATGCAAGGGTAAGGCATGTGATTGGCTACCAAACCCTCCATGTGACTGGTCCATCTTTTCGCCACGGCGACGAGCTGCCGAGGACAGGAAGCCTTCTCCTCGCTGGAGGTCACCTTCTGGAAATGCTGCAAAACAGTCGCCATCTTCCAGGAGAACAATTGTCAGTTAAAAAGAACAAGCCGCTGTAACTCAGAAACTGGATTGAGAATGACGAGCAGACGGCCACCTGATCCGGGGCGACGGCGAAGAGACAATCGGCCTCATCCAGCACGAGGTGGTAGAGACGCAGGAACAGGAAGCAGTGGCTGGACAGCAGACGGACCAGACTGAAGGGAGTGGTCACTAACAGCAGGCCTGGTCACAGCAGGAGCCGCATTAGCCCTGTTAGCTAGATACACTCTGCTGTCCATTCCCTACGTCCACCTGTGGACTGAGAGGACACTTCTCCACTCACAGTTCTTGGGGATCTTGACAGCTTTGGCCTCGTCTTTGCCGACACCAAGCAGCAAGATGACCGGGTGGAGGACGGGGGCCACCTTCACCTCGTCCAGCAGGTCGTACACCGCCTGAGCCTTCTCCCAGCCTCGACACAGCAGCACCACTATGGGCTGGAGGTCAGAACCAACAGTTAAAGCCCCAACCAGTCCATCCAGTCAAACAACAAAGGTGTGAATGTTCTCACCCCCGTGCTGGAGGTGAGGGAGGAGAAGATGGAGTTGAGCAGGACGTGGGTGAGGAGCGGGGCCATGTAGGCCAGAGGCTGGTCGGCGTTGTGGCAGATGATGGCGGTGTTGCGTCCTCGGGCCACAGCTGGCCAGCTGTAACGGTCGGCTGGAGACAAGGTGCTGTACTGCTTCCTCTTCATCGCCTGGAGGCAGAGCATTTAATTCATTAATTAATCAGCACAGCCACGGTCCCTTTTTATAAATCCTGGTTGTTGAAAAGAACCAAAGGCCTCTGAGCCCTGGGGACTGGCTACCACCTGGAAAGTGTAAAAGGATGAACACATCACTGCTGCAGCTTCCAACTTGGTTTACAAGCAGCAGAGCGATACGAACAACGGCTTCAATTTCATTACTCGTAGTTTTGTGAAAGCGCCGTCGTTGGCGTTTACCCAGCGGAGCGCGTCGGTGATGGGGGCGTCGTCCAGGCCGCTGCAGGGCTCCACTGGGAGGGCGGAGTGCACCAGAGCCCCACTGGGGCCTCGGGGAGCGACCGGAGCACCGTCGGGAGGCTGCAGAGACAGAAGACACACGGGAGGGTAAAGAATGACCCCCGCTGACGGTCATTCTGCAGCAGACGAGGCAGACCGTTTAACGTTTAAGCGAGTTGCCTCGGCTGAAATAAACAAGACCTTCAACAATGTGAGTGAAGCTCTGTTCTCCAGATGAAGTTCCATGTGCATTTCACCCCCCAAAAGTTCTTCTATCTTTACCTACAGGAAGCTTCAGGGAGGATGACTGTCCCTGATCGGTTACACACACACACACACACACACACACACACACACACACACACACACACACACACACACACACACACACACACACACACACACACACACACACACACACACACACACACACACACACACACACACACACACACACACACACACACACACACACACACACACACTATTGATGCTTTAAACCATTTACCTTTCCTCCATAAACTAAAGAAAGAATTTAGGACCATCTTTTATAGGATGATCTCATTTTTCTCAGATTTACCAACAGGATTCAGCCAAGCAGCTCAAACAACCATAAGAGCATCGGCTGAATGACAGTGGTGTTCGTGAAGATGAGGGTAAGCAGAGAGAAACCTACGTACCACGTCGTCTGCTGCCTCCGGGTCGGCGTTCAGGGGCTGCGGGTTCAACCACTCCAAAAGGCTGAAGGGACGCAGCAGTCACAAAGCAAAAAGCTGCTTCAGCATCAGCACTGAGAGCCGAGCTGGTGTCACCAGCCTTTCATCCCCTCAGATGAACTGATCATTTTCAAGCTGCACAGGTTGTGCAGATAGTTGGTCTTTAGACCATGTGACCCCCCCACTGTGAGACTCCTCAGCTCACCATGAACGGGCCCCCGCCTCTTCGTTCCTCCACGAGCCGCTAGCACACAAAAACATGAAAGGAGGCAGTGTGAAGAAACATCAGCTCAGACACACAACAGGTGATATTGGAGGGGGCGGGGCTTCCACATTTTACCTCATTTCTCCATCTGCCAGACATCCAACCTTACAGATCTCACCTTCAGCTTCACTCGTTCTGCAGAGGAAACAAGGAAGGAGCTAAAGGATTGAAGTGAGTGGTGCGTTTAGCATGAAGTGGGGAAGCCTCACCTCGCACTCTGCCACGCTCGCTTGTGGCGGGTTGCAGGCTCGCTGTTTAGAGACAGACGCCAGAAATAGTGAATATAAGGCTGTGATACGCAGGTGACAGTTCAGATCTCATCAGTTAAAGATCGAATTGGATGTTTTCTAAAAAAGGAAAAGTATTTCCAGCTAAATGTATACGTGGTTTTCTTTATGTGCTGGGCACATTATCACCTGTAGGTTCACACTGGCTCTTTAGCCAGGCCTCCCATTAACAATGCTTTACAGAGGAGTTTCATCATTATATTCACATTGTTATACAAGTTGCAAAACAAAATGATCAGTCCAGTATATTGCCAGCGTACGCGTCCTGTCCTGTGCAGCTGCTGGAGGCTGCGTCCGTCTCTTGGGGCTCTTGGTGCAGACCGACCTGGGACAACAAAAACAAACAAGCTTTTTGCTCAAGATTAACAACATAATTGTAGAGGTGAAAATATAAATAAAAACACTTTACACAAGGGAGAAAAAAGGAAAGGATTCAAACAACAAAGATCGGCCTCCAGGAGCCTTTAGATAAAGCTCACAGCAAAGAGCTGCTGATGAAACCACTTCCTGTGTGTGCACTCACAGCGGGAGACGCCTGCTGGTCGACGCTGCCGGGATTCAGGAACTTTGTGAACCTGTTTGGGGGAAAGCAGGCGTTCCACCAGCATCAAACAGCCACGTTAAATACAGACCCAAAAAGTGCATTTGCCCTGGGGCGATGACACGAGGCGTGCTGTACGAGGCGCAGGTCAACGCTCACCTGAACAGGTGGAGATTTCTGGTGAGAGACGCAGCCAGAGACGAGTCGCTGCAGGAAGGACATTCAACATGAAACCTCCCCAGAAGATCAGGTATATTGAGACAATTATACAAGCTTCTGATGTTTAAATATGCAAATTAGGCATTCTCATTGATAATAAATGTGATCATTGCATAATGCCAGATTGCAAATACTTGTTTGAGTTGAAGGTTTCTACTGAGGCCATTTTAGATGTCTGTTAAAAAAATACCTCCCTGTTTTAACCAATAAATGAGTCTCTGAATGATGCCACTTAAGGCTCTAGTGAGCATGGAAGCTGTAACATTTGGTGATGTAGAAGCTCCTGAAGGAGATTTATGGATTAAGGAACTTTAGATGACCAACATGTAGAAGACACTGCACGTGAAAAGGGTCAAAGAGTAAATTGAAATACAAGTTTCATCTAATGTTATGGTTAAATAGCTCTTTTCTATTGGACTGGACCAAACGTGCGCTCACCTCTCAGCATCTGCCAAGCCGTCCTGCTGAGCCGTGACCTTTGACCCGGTACCTCCCTCAGAGGTCTGTGGCTCATGTTGTGGTTTCTAAAGCAGGCCAGAGGTCAGAGGTGAGGGTGTGCATGAGTATCTACCAGAGAACGGACTGTCTGCAGAGCTGCTGACCTGAGGCGTGGGGGGGGGAGCCGTAGGCCGAGCTCCGGCTCCACAATCAAAGGCCGGAGAAAGAGCTGAAAACAAGACGTCAGGAGACAGATTCAACGGATCACAGCTACTGACGCCAGGAGGAACCAAAACAAGAATGAAGTCATGAACTCAAAATCCTGACTGTAATGACGACCCAGTATTAAAATGTTCATCTTTTAAAATATGATTAAATAGTATTTAAGTATTATTTACTGCACTCTTGTGTGACATTTCATGTTTGATCGGTCTGTTACCGGCAGGTTGGGAGGTTTCTGGCTTGTTTGAGTTCCAGCAGACGCTTTGGTTCAAGATGCTTGATGACAACATGATGGGAAGCTGGTCCACTTCGTTCAGAACCCCGCTGTAATACGCAAACTTCTTGGCCACCAGATCGTCGTTCACACAGATCTGATGATCAAAAAGATAAATCAGCTCTGTGCAGCAATACCTGTGATGACCGTAAACTACAAAGAAATGTGTGTGAAAACAAGTGGATGTTGACATTATGTTAAAGATGGTTGTACGTAAAGTACAAGTTACAGTAGCACATCCCATTAATGTCTAAGTCAAGCTCTGTTAAACCAAATGTGTAAATCTTGCACTGTGGGGTCAAAGTTCACCTTGACATTCCCTACAGTCAGGTAGAGTTCAACGGAGGTGGAGTCGGACTCTGATCCGAGCAACACAGCTTCTGTCATAGTCGACGCTGATGGAAGGAAGAGAACTTTTTAAAAACGCTCCGTCTGGAACAAATGTCCAGATGTAAACACACGTCGGCCGTGCCGCTCACCTTGCAGCAGGTTGTGCAGGTAGAGCGTGGCAGAGCTGTCCCACTGAGGGGACGCACTGCAGAGCAATCCAATGAAGCATCAAGACCACAGGATTACATTTTACAGAACAGAAGACATTTCTATTACTAATCTACTGTGATTCAAAGATCAAGTGCTTGTCTCACATGAGCCCGGCCTTCTCCTCATAGACGGACACCCGCAGGGTTGTTGGATTGATTCCCGCCAGGTGGAACCTCTTCACCCAGAAGGGCAGCTGGAGGAAGGTCGGCAAAGCGATTCGGATCCTTGTGGTTCCAGGATGACAAACATAGTTAAAAACCAGAAAGCACAACCACACAAACATGAAATCGGTCTCTTACTGCATTTTTTAGCGTCAGGTGTGAACTTTAATTAAATGTATTATGCTGCTTTCACCCAGAACGCGACGCGAATGTGTCGCCTCAAACGCTCTAAACGCGCAGCAGGACTCTCGTAATTCATTTGTGGTCAATTCGCGTCTAGGGGGGCGTGGTTTATGAGAGTTCCCGCCATTGTTTTTCCTTCGCATCAATCAGGAAACAAAGAGACTCTGTTAGAAGGTCCGACGTGAGTAGGACTTCACAACAAGTACAGAGTTGTGTTTTTGTACTAAATAGCATCCGTAGGCGCAGACAGCTCGGTGAATTTCATTGACTTCTACAGAATCTGCGTCTACCTGGTGCTAGACGTTAGACTGTTTGAGAGCTCGTTGGCTCGGACCTCATCGCCGTCGCATCATACTTCCATGGCGAGGGAACTGCCCCGTGGAGAGACGCCGTGTGCATAAGCACATCCAAATGGCTCTTAAGAGCCACACACACGTCATCATTGAGCAAACGTACTTCATATTACTTCATATTAAATATCAGTGTGTCGTTAAATACAATTACCTTAAACTTTACTGTTATATGCAGTGATGGGATGCACTTAGTTCATTAGTCAAATAATCAACTGATCTCAATCTACAATATATATTTTTAATTGTCATTTTGTTTTGTTATTTGCTGAATTACTTATTTCTGAGATACTTATTAACATAATTATAGATTTTTCACATAGCGTTTTTTCCTGGCAAGACATTTTTTCAGTTATTTTACCATGAAAAGTGAATTTTAAAAGTACTTTTAGTACATTCATCAGAGAGAATTGCACTCCATCACGAATTTCAGCAGAAAAAAATATAAAACTTGTGTTGTAAAGTATGGCAACAATACCATGCCACCACATGGTTGAATGTATCACTCCGATGCTCTGAATGATCCATTTGAGCAGCTATGTAGTGAAGCAGAAGATGCTTGCTTCCTTCTTTGTATAAATGAACGAGTCACTGCTCCATCTGACAGCGGTTACACTTTTACAAGAGAGGAGCTCAGCTGCAGCATTCAGTGTCCCGACCGGTCTCTCTAATGCACGCTTTGGCGTTTGTCAGAACGGTGCATAGCCGTTTGATTATGAAATTATTTATCACTTTCATTACATGACTGACAGACACAGAAAACAACGATGGCGCTATACTGAAATGTCAAGTATTCAAGACAAAAAAAAAGAAAATAAGACTTTCTTTGGCTGAGGAAAACCCTACAAATGGACGTGGCCTACTTTGGTAAAATGGCAGGGCTGCTGTGTGGTGGAGGACTGATCTGGGCTTACTGGTCTGAGGGGACGATAAGCCGCTCTCCTTGGTCCACCAGGAGGCAGCGAGCCTGAGAGGACACCGAATCCATCACGACCGACTCCACCACGGCCCGACACCAGGACTTCATCACCGACCAGTACACCACACACACCTGAGAGGACACGCAGCCACACACACAAACGCAGATCAAAATGCCCCAAGGTCAGGACCTGCACCTGAGACGGGAGAGTAAGAACTAAGGGGACAGCAGGTGCTGCGTTACCTGTCCCTCCTCAAACGACTCGGGCTTCAGCTGGCGCAGGTCCCGAGTCACGTCGTGGTAGAAGAGGTTCATCTGAGCCAGCAGTCGGTCGTACTGGTGCGTGGTCTCTGTGTCACTGCCGGGATCCTGAACAACCCGACCCCAGAGGCAGGACGGGCTTTCCACCTGCACAGGCCAGAAGGTTACAAAGCAGACACCGGAACTGGCTCCACCTGTACAGGTACAACACTCTGTTCACATGATCCGTGTGATCTTGTTTGGTTCCCGCTCCATCTTGCATGGGCATTTTGGGCCTTCGGAGAGTCATAAAACTTCAAACATTTAACATCAGGCATCTTTGTGTCAAAGAGCAACAACAAAACTAAAAACCTTGTGGTGCAACGGTCAAGAAGTTTGTAGAGGGCAGGAATTAAAAACATGCCGAAAGTCCCAAATATGGTTCTTGGTTAAAACATTTCTACTAATTGCATCATAGGTTCAATAACTTTGACCAACCGCTAACCATTAACCATCAACGGGATACTTACCGTCAGAATGGAGATGGTCACCATGGTGTAAGCGGCTTCCTCTGTCGACACTGCAGAGAACCGCAAGTTAGTTAGCTGACCAACTCAGAAAAAAGGCTAGAAGCGGAAATAACATTTAAAGTTAACGCTAGTTAGCGGTCCTCATTTTGCACCTGTGATTAACTGATTTCCCCCGCGCGCCTGTGCGCTAACGTGAGCTAGCGTTAGCATACCGCAGGTGACCTAACGTTATCTCACGGAAAACGAGCGCGTAAAAATGCACATTGGTTGAGCAGATTTTGGCAGGTGCTCATTTCAGGCGTGTTAATATATTTCGCTCTGTTTTTTTCCATCTAATCCAAACCGAAAAACGTAAAATTACCTGCTTCTGAGCTCCGCTCCTGACCTGTAAACAGCCGGTGAATCGGCCTCGAAGCCAAAAAGAGGGAGGGGCTCCTCCGTGTGGGTGTGACCGGTAGAGGTCGCTATGGAGACGCCGGTTGACCACAATGTGAGAGGGTGGTTCTACAGTGTTTTACCTTAATGTATTAAATTACTTTCACTCGATGATAATAACACATTTATGTCAAGTACGGCGACAAATCACTGTCAAAATCCGAGAGCGCAAATCAGGTTCATGCGCGCGCGTAAATCAAACATGCACGAGCTAAAATCCGCCGAGCTATCCGCTCACTCGCAAAACCTAAATCTGCGCGCTCGGGGAGGAGTTTTGCGCGCGCTCGCTGTTTTTGAGACTAAGGGGGCGGAGCCAGTCGCCACGTATCTCTACATCTAATTGGTTACCAACCCCGCCTTTGGATTGGCTGGAAGCCCATTTCTGCACTAAAGAAAGGGGATAGAAAGTTGAAATTATGAGATTAAACGTTGCCAAAACACAAACGACACCTCTCTGTACCCGTAGTGGATCTACAACCCTAATTATTTACCATTATTATCGGCACTTTTGCCGAGCATTAAGACCAATGCGAGGCGGACTTTTTTGCCCTCTCGAGACCGACTTTTGCTCGTGAATGTATGATTCACGCGCGCGCATGAACCTGATTGGCGCTCTAGGTTTTTGACTGTGCTTTGCCGCCATAGTAAAGATTTTTTCAAACGATACCGGCGGTAATTAAGGTAGTAAAGACAAGTAGTGGAGTGAAAAGTAAACTATTTTCATTGGTGATGTATTATATAAAGTTAGATGCATATGTTGAATGAACGTTACTCTACTTCCCATTACCTTTAAATGTTTATTTCAGCACCAAGGTAACTGTGCGAGGAGGGTGTGTTTCCCATCTTCGCCTGCAGGGGCGCCATAGAGGCGCGTGCTCCTCGGCTACACCAACGCGCTGCAGACGAAGAAGACATTTGGCCGTTTGGGAGGCAATGGACGAGGCGTTGGTGTCCTGCGCGCCACAGGTTTGTGTGCTTTTTAAAGTAATCGTAGCGCTGCACTATTCACCGTCGTCAAGGTGGTGAAACGCCCCGTGTTTGACCACATGGAGACCAAAGCGGTGCTGAATGCGGTTCCTCCCTACGGACACGTTATTGCCACCGAGAAATGGAGAAACTCACCCCTCATTCAGAGCTTAAAGGGTAATTGTTTTTGCTATTTATTAATCGCGAAAGGTCCAAATGCTAACCCTCAGGTAAAGTTGGCAAAAATATATAAAAACAATTTTTAATTTAGACAAACTTGTGACATTCAGAAATGAAAGAGCATTTCGCTGGAACGCAGATGAACTCGCAGTTAACTGATATAAAACTGTAACGTTATACCTGCTCGACTTCAAATACCTCCACCCTTCAATTCGGCTCAGGTGCCATTGATTAAAAATGGCCTAATAATTAAATAATTACTTCTATAATCCCCACAGGACGCGTCGAACTGCTGCTTACATCCGGGTCACTGACCGCAGGGAAGACTTTTACGGAAGTGACGGTTGCTATGGCAGCGGGAGGCGTTTTAAATATAAATAATTACATTAAATTGCGTTTCATACGTTTTGGCGTGGGTATCTGCATGAAAGGCAAACGCTCTCTAAAGTGTGTAAACATAATAAGTCGATCATTTCAACAGTAAAAGTGTTTATTATTTGCCGCTCTGCACCTCGTCTTTTCGTTTCACCTGCAAACAGAAGACCTTCCATAATGAGCCTTTTCACCATTGATGCAGCACATCCTCTGTTTGTATCATTTAAAATGTGCTTTAAGTGGCCTCTGGTACGTGATGCTGCCAAAGAGGTTTTTAATGTCTCGTCAAATACCAAATGCACCTTTTCCCTTCAGAAAGAACGACAGCGTCTTCTCATCCGTTTCCTGTCTAAATGTCACTAACGAGCTTTGGCTTCTGCTTCAGGCGGCGGCGTGAGGATCCTCTTCGAGGACGAGCTTGGCGTGGCCGATTTCCACCTGCCCAACAAAAGCTGCGTGCTGTACGTGTCCGAGTGTGACCTGGTGGCCGGAAACGGCTACAAGAGGAAACTGGTCCGCTACAGAAATGTGAGTTTGGGGCACGAGACGAAGTGGTTTGTTTCTACCGATGTGAACTGTGCGTACCCTCGCCCTCCCCCACTTCTTTTTTTTTTTTTCAAAGACCAGCAGCCATGGCTTCCAGGAGCTGGTGCTGGTGGAGAAAACCCGACTGGGAGAGCAGTACTTCGGCGGCGTGCAGAAGTTGGTGGTGTTGGACCTCGGCCTGACCCTGCTGCCTGTCGGCGGGCAGGCCGAGGCCTCGCAGCTCATTGTGCAGATCGTGAGTCCTGGGGACAACTTTCTCTGTGTTTGTGTCCTACTGAGTCGAGTCGCAATGCTTATCTGACAGGAAACATTTGAATGGCTGAAATCATTTAAAATGAATACATTCGTACTGTGGGTTTCCAGCCATGTGACTTCTGCTAAAGCTCCCCATAGACGTAATAATCGGTTTATTGGGTGTAGTTTTGGGTACAGGCAGGAATGCGTCCCTGGCGGCAGTCCTCCTATCAGCGACCTGTTGTCTGCACTTTAGGGTCTAACGCTGACCGTCCCACCGCCTCCAGGTCCATGGGGTCGGCAGAGAGAACCCCTTCAGGAGGAGGACCTCGTCCCGGCTGTTGGACCCGCTGGTCCTGGCTCTGGTGCAGCACGTCCCGGGGGTCGGCCGGGTCAAAGCTCTGGCCCTCCTGGAGCGGTTCTCCAGCATCCATCAGCTCTGCAACGCCGCCCCCGCCCAGCTGGAGCCCATCGTGGGTCAGGCTGCGGCTCAGCAGGTCCACGGCTTCTTCCACAACCCCCCTGGTGCTGGAACCTGAAGGTTCAGCTGGGGGTCATTGTTCTTGGGACCTTGAATGAAAAACAAGTCTAAGTTTGGTTTGTTTCTGCAGCTGTTTGAACTACAAGAAGCTCAGTGTGTTCACTGTGGACTGCAGGAGGCCCAACATGGCACCGAGGTGGTCTCAGTGACGTCCCCCACAGGTTTATGATCAGCTGCAGTGAAGCTCTGGTGGTCGCCATCTTGGTGAGCGGAGGCAGCGAGGCGACGCATCAGCAGAAAATCTATGGAGATTTGCTTTTTTAAATGTTTTTTTCCCATTTCAACTTGTATTTTTGGTCTTGAACTCCACCAAAACCTTTAACCATGTTTGAAGCCGGATCAGATTTAGGGGGCAGATGAACAGAAGTAAAGAAGGTATATTAAGAGTTCATTGTGAACCTGTGTAAGATTGTTTCTATCCTCTAAGTCCTCTCTGCTGCTGTTGAATTTTATGTGTTGTAATAAATATAAAATGTGATGATTTATAAACTAAACTTTATAGAGTAAATAACAAAATCATAAATAAAACAACGTATACACAAATATTTACTTTTGTCAAGAAGTGGTGGAAAATCAAAGGTTGTTCTCAGTGATTGACAGAAGATCCACATAGAGGACATTAACTCGAGCCTCTTTATGGCTCTATAACCCGTGATGAAGGTTTAGTCTTTCACCTCCAGTTCTGTAGATTTAGGAGGCTTGAAGGAGGTGATTGTCTCGTCACTGTTGACGTGATGAAAGCGAAAAGGGGTTTTCAGCTGTGACATAAAACACAATGATCAGAAGTTAAAACCTTTTATTTTGGATGTTTAGTGTACAAATACTTCATATTTCTATGGACAGATGTTTCTTCTTGATGGCAATTAATAGTTATTACACTAAATTAAACAATATGAGTGCAGTGAAATTGGTGTTTTAGTTTAGTAGCAGTGAAAGAAATCAAAAATGTTTCACTGCCCGTTACAAATAAAACAACAAATGATTGAATCTGCAGAAAATCAAATGTTTGTTCTACTCCGTGTGATTGACAGCAGAGATGATCAGAGGAGCAGAGTTTGTACCATTATTATTTAGACTTGGACTAAAGAGTGGGTAGAGTTTCCCAGTGAAGCAGCAGCCAGTAAAGGAGTAGATCAGAGCTGCAGCATCAACGTCATAAAAGGAGACCAGACCCTCCTCATAATCCACAAACACCCCCACCTTCTCAGGCCGGGACTCCAGAGAGAGACGGACTGATGGGCCAGCCCAAGCTGAGTACTCGTTCTGATTCCTCAAACATATCGTCCAGTAACCATTCTGAGGAGACGCTGTGATGCTTCCCTTCCTGTTGATGGACTTTCTCACGACTCCTAAATCCCACTCAGTCTTCCCTTTAACCTGAACCTCGTAGTAAAATCTACCTGAAGATAAACTCTGCTTTCCTAAAGCAATAACACAATCATTAAACCTCTCTGGATTGTTTGGGAGATTCTTCTTTACATCTCCATGTTTAACTTGTTTTCCATCATCAGACAGGATGAGCTTAGGATTTGCTGTATCAGGATCGAGTGTCACATCCACTGCAGACTGCTGGACTCTCTTCAGCTCGACCTTTAGCAGCTTCTTCTTCTGGTTACTGAGCTTCTTCTCCAGCTGGTTCACAGCTCTCACCACAGTCCCCTCATATGAAGGTGGACTGACTCTGACTCCTGTCCAGTCCTTGGTGGGTGGAGCAGTGTTCAGGGTCCTGAAGCTCTGGAGGAGGTGGAGGTGGTCTTCAGAGCGTGAGAGCTGCTCCACCTCAGTGCTTCTCTTCTTCAGATCAGAGATCTCCTGTTCCAGCTCTTTGATGAAGCCTTCAGCCTCTTTCTGTGTCTTTCTCTGCTTCTCTTTGATGGTGTCCATGAGCTCCACCTGGCTTCTCTCAACAGACTCCTTCAGAGCGCTGAAGACCAGGACACCTTCTAGTACCTCTCTGTCTGCTTGTTCCTCACTGAGCTTCACTGAGTGTTTGATCTCCTGAATCTTTAGTCGTCTCTTCTGGATCATCTGCTGGACTTCAGCCTCAGTCTTCCCCAGCTCGGCCTTCTTTCCTTCATATTCTTCTCTCAGTGGAACAACATCATGGTTCTTGTGGTCTAAAACAGTGCAGAGCATGCAGACACACATCTGGTCGGTCTTACAGAAGAGCTCCAGCAGTTTATCGTGCTTCGTACACATCCTGCCTTCAAGGTTCTCCACAGGGTCCATCAGCTGATGTCTCTTCAGACCTGACGTAGTCAGATGAGGCTCCAGGTGAGCTTCACAGTAGGAGACCAGACACACCAGGCAGGACTTGAGGGCCTTCTCTTTGGTTCCAGTGCAGACGTCACAGGGAACTTCTCCTGGTTGGGCAGCTTGTTGCTCTGAGCTGCTGCTGCTGGCTTTCTGTTGAGCTGACAGTCTGAACTGAGCAGCCATCTCAGAGATGAACGTGTTGACCCGAAGTTCAGGTCTGGTGGAGAAGAGCTTTTTACAGTTGGGACAGTTAGGCGGGACATTAACGTCCCAGTGGTCAGTGATGCAGGCTTTACAGAAGTTGTGTCCACATGGTGTGGTGACTGGATGAGTGAAGACATCCAGACAGATGGAGCACAGGAACTGATCTTCAGTCAGCAGACAGCTGGCAGCAGACATATCGATGCTCTGAGGACAACAAGTGAGACCAATACAACATTAAAATACAGGTAGATGAAATCCAGCCTTCTGATTGGTTCAGAGTGAGTCACGCGGTGCATTATTCAGTTTGTGTGACAGTTAGTTGACATTTTAGCTTTTAGCTCGGTGGAAATTGCCGCAAAAAAAACAGAAACACCACAAATCATTTTGAGGCAATGTGATCTTTTGAAACAGGACATCAAGGTGAAGTCATGATGTGAATGAATGAGATGGTGAGGGATATCACCTCTTGATATCACATGTTACTCTCGGACAGCCTTCAGAGCTGATGTGCTTGGTATTTACAGGTGTTGGCTGAATGTGGGCGTGTACAGGCTCAAAGACGAGGCTCCACCAGTCCGACTTGTATTTCTTACTTTGGCTGTTCTCCGTCTTTAGTTCTCACAAACAATCTTTATAAATGAAGTGTTTTAACACATATAAACACACTCTCTCAGCTACACATTGATTGAGTGGAACTTCCTTTCCGAGTAGTTCTGAGGTTTCATGTTAATCCCTGATGTTTGACCACAGTCGATGTAATTGAGAAAAAAGAGTGGAGTTCAAGTGTAATAACCAGACGATATAACACCTTGTATTACGCCTTGTTAGTCCCTGTTACTTATTTGATATTATCATTTAAAGTGTATGTCTTTCTGAAATCACATTTTAATTACATCGAGTCTTTGTACTCACCAGAGTTTGTCACAGATTCTGTTGTGTTGTTGATGAGAAGCTGCTGGATTCAGTTGTTTCTTTGGAGAGAAACAGAGAGACTCGTCTGGACTAAAGCTCTGCTTCACTCACAACTACTTTACTTCAGGAAATGACTCGTCTCTTCTTCTGTCTCCTCCTCTCTGCGATCAAACCACACTTTTACTTTCATTATCATTTCTTCTTCTTTTTTTTTAGACGTTAAAAATATTAAACACGGTAAGTTTTACGTCTTTTAGTGTTTTTAATGTATCTCGTTGGAAAGTTTTTTAGTCTCAATGAGAATGACCTAAATAAAGGTTTTGTTGCTTAACTGTGAATGTACTGGTTTGTTTTCTGTGTCCTCCAGTAACACCTAATGGCTGCTCTGAAGAGGAAGGGAAGAACTAGTGAATACTCACAGTAACAGGAAGAGATAGAACTGCGTTCATGTTTTGTTAGTTTTCTCCGCAGAACAACAATGAATTATTTTTCTGAGTGGTGATTGGCGTGATGCTATGCTAACGGTGTAGCAGTTCCATCCTCACTCAAATTAACTATTTAGACTAAATCCACTCTGCATTGAATTTTTCTGTCCAATTGGACATTCTTGTTTTGTATGAACACTGCGTCAGAATAAAGGTGATATCTTTACGCAGCTCATTTACAGCTAGCGGGCTAGCCTAGCTTATCTTAGTAGCAAACTTCACTTATTCACATTTGATTTGTAGCGTTCAAATCATATTATCCAGCATCCTCAGTCATTCTCCAAGTTAAGTTAGCCAAATAAAATATATATTCCCTTGTTATTTTCCAGCAATATGGTTAACGAGCAAAATCTCATCCACACTTCATTGTTATCTGGCCATTGGGTGCTTCAATATATTTGTGGATTTATCAAACAAAAAAGTTATTTGTTGGGTTAAGTTTTTTTCTCGTTATTGTCCTTGATTTTCTGTACTTCATTGAAGTAAAAGTACTGCAGTGTAAAAGTACATTTGTGTAAGAAAAAGTTCTGCAGTCACACTGTTAACGTAATAAACGCAATAAAATTCTCATTATGCAGCAAAATTGCATCGTTCAGTGTTGTATTATCATCACTGAGGCATTAAAGCGAAAGTAACGTAAAGTTGCAGTGGGTCAAGATTAAGATTATTTAACAATTCAACAAACTTTTGATTTGTTTTTTCTACAGCACATTATATCAGGAAATCAGGAAATATTGCACTTCATATGCAATATAAATCATAATATAATAATAGACATACAGGTATACATATAGATATAGTGTGGTCACAATTAGCTCCACTTTTAGCAGCAACATTTTTAAATACTACGTTTATTTTTTAGAGGGTTCTTATATCACAACACTAATTATTTAAAAACTTGAGTTTTCACCACATCATAAAGACTCACATGACATTTCTTTCTCCGTGACATCGGCCCTTTTTTCCCCGCTGGCTTCACGTGTTTCCTGCCCGATGTCTGGCAACCCGGGAGCCCCTTTCTCACCGCTGGTTTTACGCGTTTTTTCTCGATCTGGCAACCCGGACCAACGGCCGAGGTCTCGCGGCTGGGTAGCCAGCTGATCGCCGTAGACGGCTCCTGGCAGTCCGCTGTGGGTGTTTCTTCACCGCCATGCTGAAGCCTGGATGACCCGAGGAGCTATTAACAGGTACATTTGTACTTCTGTCAGATGGAACGCTAGCTGCTCATGCTAACACGCTAATAAGCTAACGTCACATGGGCTGTCTTAAGGCTACGCGTTACGTTCCCCGCTGCCTGCTATTGTTTTGTTGTTAGCTAGCGGGCTAATTGGGAAACTTCCGGTTCTGGTGGCGAGTCACGTTAGAAGCCGAATGGGTCCATTTTCCGTACGGAAGGTGCTGAAGGGTTCGTACTATCTAAATGTCACCGGCGACGTGCGTTTTGTGAACCGTTTGTTCAAAGACGACCGCGGACTCCAGTCAGAAAACGTAAATATTTAACGTGTAGCTGGCTCTCACTGTCAGAACTGCATGTGGTGCCATTAAAGTACGTTTTGACTCGACTATACCTGCATTCGTTTCAATTTCACTTCACCAACGTAAACAATGAATAATAATAAGTCTATTTCAGTTAGAATCATTTATTTTGGCCAATGAATCTGAAATAAATGTGTGCAGTTCGTCTGTGGCAAACAAAGAAACATTAAAATGCCAGAAAGGGGTTCGGTTCGACAAAGTAAAGCTTTTTGCTGAAATAGAAAAGGAGTTTCACCCTGGACGCTTACTGGCGTTTTTTTAATCATATCTAACATGGATTTAGTGGCACTGGATCATGTTTCAAAGTCAATAAGGGTTTTATTTCTCCACACACACACACACACACACACACACACACCCACACACACACACACACACACACACACTGTGTCAGTGATGAAGTGAGTTGATCACATGAAGAGTTTTGAAGATCAGATATTTTTCCTTTAGACTAATACTGCCAATAACAATACTACTATTGTTTCAGCACTAGTTTTTATGTTAATGTTGCCGTGTGTTTATTCATGATCACTTATGTTGGATTTCTGCACCTCGATGGACGAGTACATTTTTCATTTATTTTTTTCTGGCCTTTTGGAATTTGTTGTTTGTGGCAAAAACAGCTGATTGTGTTAAGTGTTAAATGTGTGTTCTTGACTGAATTATTTCAACACCCATTGGATTTGTTGCCATGACATTTTATTCTGACGTTCATGGTCCCCAGAGGATGAACCCTGATGACACCATGAGGTTCGGATCTGTAGTTGTCAGTGAAACATCTCTGTTCTCCAGCAGCTGCCCCAAATAAATCCAATTGTTAGTATTCGTTGCATTATTGATGCATTTGTTTATGCAGACAGTGTGAAACATTGATCTGTTTCAGAGACAACCGTGAAGCAAATGAAGTAGTTTGACTTTTGGATGCAAAGTCCAACTCGACAACATAACATGCAAATACCGATATGGCCGAACAAAAAAAGATAAATGTGTGGATCCGTTCAAGGCAAAGCTTTGTGAGGCCGACGCATCCCAAGAATTCTACTGTTGCATTATTATTCAAATGGGAATCAGGCTCTAAGGAATCGTGAGTCTGGCTTGGTTTGAATCTTCTGATTCCTGAGAGTTTTTGATCTGACGCTCTCTGTGTAGATAGTTTCCAACCTTTTCATGTAAGATGTCTTCTCACAGTGATTTGTCTCCATGTCACATGACGGTCGTGACGTGATAGTTGGAAGTTCCTCTCCAGGACCGGACCTGAGGCTCCTTATGGCTCTGTACGACGAGAACATCCTCAAGAACCCGTTCTACTCGGCGCTGGAGAAGCAGAGACCGGACCTCTGCAGCCGCGTGGCAGAGCTCCACGGCATCGTGAGTCCGTCCTTCCTGTTCTTTACCGTGTTGTCACATGCCGTCACAAGTCTATGAACAAAAGGCAAGTGTTTACTGACCATAACTGAAAGGAATCAGGCTTTGTCTGAATGCTGAGTTTATGATTGATTCATCCATCTTTTACTACATTTAATGAATGCGCTCATGAGGATATCAGGAGGAAAGTTGGGGGTCAAAAGGGCCGCAAGAAGCCTGAAGCTCTACCGCCACTGATTCTAAACCAGTGAAGACGTTCCCAGTTAAACCAGTCACTGCTAAATATGACCTGATATATAAAAGAATCTGTCTCCACGCCGCCTGCAGGTCCTGGTCCCTCGTTGTGGGAGTTTGACCGCCAGCAGCTTCTCAGACTCCCGGTTCGACAGCTACGTCCTGCAGCCGGCGGGGGACGGGTACCGGACTGCGGACGGAAAGGTTTGTCCATGAGACTGATGTGAGGGATCATCACCAGGACACGGCGCCGTGGGGGGGGGTTGAAGGCACAGTCGAGCATAACTTATTATGCTCGAGGGTTCCTGAAGGCAACGTGGTGGGGTTGTCAGTCCTCTTCCTTAAGCTGTCACTCTTGAGTCCACGCCCCTCTCTGCTGATGCCCCGCCCCCTAAGCCACGGCAAGGTCAACCATCTGAAACAGAAAAACGTTTGAAGATTTATTTTGTGGTTTGTTGGGATCTTTCAAGGTATTTTGTTGAAAAAATGCGAACGATAAACTGCAGAAACGTGGCGTTAACTACCGGAGGTGTTGTTGTGGTTCCAGGAGGTCAGGATCCAGGACCGGCTGGTCCTGCTGGGCTCCGGCTTCCCGGCTCCCTCTTCGGTCCCCATCCTGTTCGAGGAGACCTTCTACAACGACCGGGAGCAGAGCTACAGCATCCTGTGCATCTCCAGGCCTGTGGAGGCGGAGCCGAGCGAGGACCAGCTCAGGCCGCCGCCCCCTTACTGCCTGCGGAGCCTGGAGGACGTCCGGGAGTTCCTGGGACGCCACGGACAGAAGCTGGACAGATTCATCCAGAGCTTCTGTCAGGCCTTCAGGGAGCAGGAGAGGAAGGGACTCCGACACCACATCGTAGGAACTGTCCTTCCTCTTCTGCTGGTTTTCACATGTTGAGGAGGGTGTAACTAAAGCCTCCGGTCCTCTCTCCTCTCAGGACTCTGTCCACGGTCTGTACACTAAATGTCTCCAGTGTCTTCTGAGGGACTCTCGTCTGGTGAGTACTGACGCTGATCACAGGAAGTGAATCTAATGCAGCATTAAAAGATGAAATATTCAGAGCAGAACTACATCAGCTCTGTGAACACGAGACCAGGAGACGAACTAAACGTATGAATGAAGCCATTAACCCGTCAACGTCGAGGACGTTAAGAGATCCAATCAACCGGGTTTTTGTTCCTCCCACAGAAACTTCTGGCGAAGCAGGAAGTCCAGATGAGTCTTCTCAAGCAGGCGGTGGAGGTAAGGTTTCCCTCAGTTTCTCCTCTTCTTCCACGGAGCTCTCAAGTTAAAGCCGAGCCCACGGACAAAACACCGTTCCTATGGCAACCCTGTAGGAAAATGAAGCGCTTGTCCCATTTTAAATGAGTCGAATGTGCCTCCGATCTCTCGTTCCTCGTCACCACGGTTACGGCTCGTTGATCAATCAATCCGATGTTTTGACTCTTTCTCACAGCTGCTCACTGAAATGTTTTATTTCTCCTCGTTCCAGATGTATGTTCATCATGGTATCCATGATTTAATTTTTAACTTTGTGGGAACGCTGGAAGCCAATCAGGTGGGTCCGAATGCAGCATTTATTTAAACTGAAATGATCGATCCGCCTACAGAAAGCACTTACACATCAAAATAACTCCTGCAATGTTGCTCCCCGAGGACACTGAGGTGAAGCCAAACTGGATTGTTGACCTAGTTTTGACGCATGTGAAATGTGTCCCGTCATGTCAACAGGACGCCGCCTTCAACAAAACCAACAGGAGTCTGCAGGAGCTGCAGCAGAACGAGCTGGGAGTGAAGCCCGAGTTCAGGTCAGTTCAGCTGCATTCTGTGTAGTGACCAGCAGGGGGCGACTCCTCTGCTCCCATAGACGTCTATGAGGACATGACTCTACTTCTGTGTAGTGACCAGCAGGGGGCGACTCCTCTGCTCCCATAGACGTCTATGAGGAAATGACTCTACTTCTGTGTAGTGACCAGCAGGGGGCGACTCCTCTGCTCCCATTGACGTCTATGAGGAAATGACTCTACTTCTGTGTAGTGACCAGCAGGGGGCGACTCCTCTGCTCCCATTGACGTCTATGAGGAAATGACTCTACTTCTGTGTAGTGACCAGCAGGGGGCGACTCCTCTGCTCCCATAGACGTCTATGAGGAAATGACTCTACTTCTGTGTAGTGACCAGCAGGGGGCGACTCCTCTGCTCACATAGACGTCTATGAGGAAATGACTCTACTTCTGTGTAGTGACCAGCAGGGGGCGACTCCTCTGCTCCCATTGACGTCTATGAGGAAATGACTCTACTTCTGTGTAGTGACCAGCAGGGGGCGACTCCTCTGCTCCCATAGACGTCTATGAGGAAATGACTCTACTTCTGTGTAGTGACCAGCAGGGGGCGACTCCTCTGCTCCCATAGACGTCTATGAGGAAATGACTCTACTTCTGTGTAGTGACCAGCAGGGGGCGACTCCTCTGCTCCCATTGACGTCTATGAGGAAATGACTCTACTTCTGTGTAGTGACCAGCAGGGGGCGACTCCTGCTCCCATAGACGTCTATGAGGAAATGACTCTACTTCTGTGTAGTGACCAGCAGGGGGCGACTCCTCTGCTCCCATAGACGTCTATGAGGAAATGACTCTACTTCTGTGTAGTGACCAGCAGGGGGCGACTCCTCTGCTCCCATAGACGTCTATGAGGAAATGACTCTACTTCTGTGTAGTGACCAGCAGGGGGCGACTCCTCTGCTCCCATAGACGTCTATGAGGAAATGACTCTACTTCTGTGTAGTGACCAGCAGGGGGCGACTCCTCTGCTCCCATAGACGTCTATGAGGAAATGACTCTACTTCTGTGTAGTGACCAGCAGGGGGCGACTCCTCTGCTCCCATAGAAGTTTACTTTTATAACTCTTTGCTGTGTTTGTTCAGTTTAAACTTGTCTCGGGCAAAGAGAGAGCTGAGTCGGCTCAACCAGCAGACCTCCCCCCTCCTCAAGCTGCTCTGCCTGCGCAGAGTCGCCCTGACGGCCACCCAGACCCCCCGGGGCACAGGTACTGCCTGTCTGTCTCTCTGTGTCTGTCTGTTTTGTTATCTCGAGATAATCGATCCGTTCTCACAAGAGACGGTTGTTTCCTTTTTGAGCTGATAATGTTCATCAGACTTAAGGACATAGAGTCCGGAATCACAAATGATTTAAGCTGAAAAACACTAAATTCTTGGTGTAGTCCAGAGGCCTGAGAGGGTCGACTGAACTCTCTGTGACCGGAGCGTCCTCCAACCATCTGTAATCCAGTCAGCAGGCGGGACAATAACTGCTCTCAAAGGCCTTAAGTGGGTTAGTCCAGTTTGCTTTGGAAATCTACACCCAACGTGTGTGTGTGTGTGTGTGTGTGTGTGTGTGTGTGTGTGTGCGTGTGTGTGTGTGTGTGTGCGTGCAGTCAGCATAGAGGCTGTGTGTGCAGACGACCTGCTCTCCGTCATCCTGTATCTGCTGGTGAAGACGGAAATCCCCAACTGGTGAGCGAGAAGAAGGTGGTTCACTGTGACCTTGTTCCTTGTGTGGAGGAAACCAAGCCCCTCCCCTCTGTATGTAATGTAATATTAACGAATCTGAGTTGAACTTAAATCATTGAATCCTTATTCATGTTAAGCAGAGCTCTGTTGCACAATTTTTAAAATTTGCTAAAAGTTGCTCACAGTCCATCACACCTGTGCAAAGAAGCTTTTCCTTCACCAAAGCCTCAAGGAGGACAGGTTTTATCTGGCCATGGACGTGTTCATGTGAATGTGTCCCGTTACTTCAGGATGGCCAACCTGAGCTACATCAGGAACTTCTGCTTCAGCCTCTCCAGCAAAGACGAGCTCAGCTACTGCCTGAGCACCTTCGAGGCCGCGCTGGAGTACATCAGCCTGGGGAAGCTGCAGGACACGCGCTCCGTGAGTCATTGGCCTTTAACAGACCCCTGCCCCCCGCCTCCATTAACCTAGCGTGTGTCCCCCCCCTCCCCCCCAGGGCTCCGGGGAGCTGAACGACAAGGCGCTGTTCAAAGAGAGGATGAGTCTGCTGTCTCAGAGCGCCGCCACGCCCATCCACCGCCTGTTTGAGGTGAGCTCAGGGACAGGACTGGGGGACAGAGGACAGGACTGGGGGATCAAGTATAGTTTTTTAAAAAGGTTGTTTTTTCAGAAACGTGAGTCACCATGTTTACAATGCAGTGGAGCAACGTGCAGACCTGTCAATCAGGGAAGCCCCGCCCTAAAGCTTTATTTGACTCTGAATGATTGGCTGTGTGTGTTGTAGCAAATTGCCAATGGAAACGAGGCGGAAGTGCAAAGTCTGCTGAGTGAAGGAAAGCGCGTCGAGGACGTCCCCATGTGTCATCCCCTCTGCTCATGTGACCTCTGTGACCTCCAGCTGTCAGGGTCAGTGTCCACTCACATACACACACATTTTACTGGAAGCCCCTCCCCCCACCCCCCTGGCTGCAAACCTTTCAGTCAGATCGGCATCAAAATACTTCAGTGACTCTTTTCATTTATTCCTTTCCCTCGTCACGAGTTCCCCTCTAAGCCAACGTTCTGATTGACCCGTTGACCCCACCTGTTAGTGTGCGTAACCTCACTTCCTGTCGGCAGGCGGTTGAACGACCCGTCCATCGTGACGCCGTTCTCCCGAGACGACCGCGGTTACACCCCGCTGCACGCCGCCGCCATCTGTGGTGAGCGCCGACACACACACACACACACACGGTGGTCACAGTGAATGCTTATTGTGTGTGTGTGTGTGTGTGTGTGTGTGTGTCAGGTCAGGCCCAGCTGATCGACTTGCTGGTGAGTAAAGGAGCGCAGGTCAACGCCACGGACTACCACGCCCTCACGCCGCTGCACCTGGCCTGCCAGAGGGGATACCAGGGAGTCACGGTGAAAACACACGCACATTTACCTGTGATAATAATGCAAAAGAGATTTAAAGCGGTTTAATTATTATGTTAAACCTGTATTGGTTAAATGATGGATGCTGGTTATCGCTATTTAAAGAGCGATACCTGGCGGTCCTTAAGCTTCCTTTGTCCCGTAGCTGCTGCTGCTGCACTACAAGGCCGACACGGACGCTCAGGACAACAGCGGGAACACGCCGCTGCACCTGGCCTGCATGCACGGCCACGAGGACGTGAGTGTCGCGCTCATTACAGCTCCTCCGGATGCTTTGAGTGTTACTGATCGGTGATCACTGATCCCCACATGTGTGACTCGTCATTATCGTCTTTGTCTTTCTGGAGTGCTGCTGTGGATGTAATTCACACACCTAAAGAATCAGTGTTTACGATATGTTCCTCTCTTCAAGACGTTAAGGATGTTAATCATGAGACACTAGCTCTCAAACATCATTTAATGTAAGCGCTGTGCTCTACAAAAAGAGCAGTAAATGTAACCTCACTTCAGCTCGTGTTGATTTTGTTAGGTGTCCCAAACCGCAGCGTTGCTCCATCTCTTGTACTCTGAAGGAAACCTCATTCATGTCTCCTCAAAACATCCCTCCTATGATGTGTCTATTAGAGCAAAGTAATCACCGCCTGGCGGCAGCAGCTCGTGATCCGTTCGGCACTCTTTTCTTTTGTTTGTGTCAGTGCGTGAAGGCGCTGGTTTACTACAACGTCCAAACGTGCTGCCTGGACCTGCAGAACGACAAAGGCGACGCGGCGCTGCACATGGCGTCCCGCTGGGGCTACGAGGGGATCATCCAGGTTCTGCTGGAGAACGGGGCGAGCACCCACGTCCTCAACAAGAGCAAGGACTCCCCGCTGCGCTGCGCGCTCAACTCCAAGGTCAGCGGCGCACGCAGGGACCCTTCATGGTGGCTTTGAGACCTGTCAATCAGCGCTTAACCCCGCCCTAAAGCATCCCCCGCTCCATGGTCTGTGTGACTCTAAATGGACCATCATCCACTAAATGAACATCATGCTGCATTGAAGACTTTAAACTATAAGCCAGTTTCTTTGGTCACCACAAACAGTTTGGTGATATATTTTGTATCTATATTTCAGTACTGGTTCTGAAGCAATTTACACTATTTCTGTTCTATTCGTTGAAGCTGGCCTCATGTTGAGAGTGAAGTTTGGTGGAGCTTTTTAATACAAGCTGCTGGTCACAGATCATTGAAGCAAACGGACATGAACTTGTTTCAGCTGGTGGGATTAGTGTGAGAACCTGACCTCAGATCAGCACAAACATTCTGAAACCTCCTCTTCCTTCTCGCTGCAGATCCTCGGCCTGCTGCAGTCGGCTCAGAACGGCCACCAGCGCCGAGGAGTCGATGTGAGTCTGAGTAAACCCACGAGGTCAGAGGTCACGAGCCGCACCATGTGACCTTTTGAAAACCACGAGTAGATGCTAGAAATAAAAAAGTCAAAACCTCAGACTGTATTTTCAAGAAGTGAGGGTGGTCTCGTTGGTTTGTGGAACATTGGAGATTTGGCCATCTTGCATTGTTACACACACCTGTCACACCTGTTTGTGTGTCCTCGTCCTCCTCAGTCCCCCAGCCGATCCCCTCTGGCCTCCGACTGCAGCAGCCGCCGCTCCTCCGTCTCCAGCAGCTCCTCCCGGGATGCCGAGGTCAAACCGGAGGCCGGACGGGTCCGACACAGAGAGGTAGGAACGCTGATGTCAGTGCTGTTCCCTGAGGGGCCGTTTCCACGGTGACTGACCGCGCGTGTCATTGGCAGGTGGAGAAGCTGCTGCGGGCCGTTGCCGACGGCGACGTGGAGATGGTGAGGACAACGTGTCTGCGGCCTCGTCCGGCTTGTGGATCCATTAACGAGTGCCGTCTCCCCGCGTGTGTGTTTCAGGTGCGGTACCTCTTGGAGTGGATGGAGGAAGAGGAGGAAGATGAGGAGGAGGAGGAGCAGCGGGGAGGGGAGGGAGCGCTTCGGGCCGAGGCCCCGCTGTGCCACCCGCTGTGTCAGTGCCCGACCTGCGCCCCCACCCAGAAGGTGACTTGGCAGAGGCCGTCTTTGGAGGCGTCGGCGGGAGGCGGGGCTCTAACCCGCGGTGTCCTCTGTGTCCCCCAGCTGTCCGTCCTGCAGGCCGGGGCCCTCGGGGTCAACAGCTGCAACGGCGGCGGCTTCACGCCGCTGCACGTGGCCGCGCTGCACGGCCACTGCGCGCTCGCCGCCCTGCTGATCCGCCACGGAGCCAACGTCAACGCCCGCACCAACCAGAGCGCCACGCCGCTGCACCTGGCCAGCCAGAACAGCCACGTCCAGGTAGGAGTAACACTTGTTTATCTGCACAGATTATCTTCTAGATCATTGAGTTTAAAACACAAGAAAGAAAGAAATTAAAGCTGTTTTGAATGAAAACAAAGGTTCAGGAGAGCTTCCTCATGAAGATTATTTTCTAATATTTTAGTTCCAGTTATTTGTTTTTGTCGAAAAAGACTTAAAGCGGGGAAAAAAGAAGCATTTTTCTGCTTTTTTCTGAAACTCAATATAAACCTGAGTTAGCGTTATACATAAAAGGTTCACACTACGAGAGCAGCAAGCGTGGATCAATCCGCCGCTGAAAATAGTCCCCATCAAACGCAATATTAGCTCGTGTGTGTGTGCACTTGTTGCATGTGATCACTGTTGTGACTGTTGTTTCTTTAGGTGGTGAGATTTCTGCTGGAGTGCAACGCCAAACTGAACAAGAAGGATCACTATGGCAACACGGCGCTGATACACGCCTGCCTGTGCGGGAGCCCCGAGGCGGCCGGCACGCTGCTGCAGAGCGACGCGCTGGTGAACGCGGCGAATCACCAGGGCAACACGGCTCTGCACGAGGCGGTGCGCGGCGGCCACCAGCAGCTGGTGGAGCTGCTGCTGAGGGGCGGAGCCTCGGCCGGCCTCAGGAACAAGAGGCAGAGGACGCCGCTGGACTGCGCCTACGAGCTGGGCGGCAAGGTGGAGCTTACACTCACGCACACTGTCCACTCGGTCTGTCCTCGGGGACAACAGGGTTTTAGACGGGATCATATAGATTATATTGATATTTCTCTTTTAAGCAGCCTGTTTAATTTTTTTGTCGATGTTGAAAACCGGTCGCTGCGGAGTCTGAACCAAACTTTGTTACTGCTGTGAACCTCGAGCAAAGCAGCGCTGACCCGACCCACTGCCTTGTGTTCCTTTCACAATAAAAGCCCTCGACATTTGGTGTTCACAGGCTTTTGTGCCTTAAACATCGACAACGAGCTCTTATCACGCCGCAGGAGACGATCAGATCAAAACGTGATGCAGCTTTGGTGCTTGATGATGATCACAGGAACTCTTTGACGTTTTGCTCCTCAGAACACGGAGATCCTGAGAGCTCTGCAGAAAGCGTCGGGACTTTCCCCCGATGCCGAACCGATCAAACTCCTGTCGGTGCCCAAAGGAGCTCTGGGTAATTTGGAAACCATTCATTGAGTTTCTGACCGCGACTCAATCTCCTTTTGTGCGTTGTCAGATGCTTCGTCACTCATTATTTTGTCGCATTTTGTTGTCGCTGCAGCTCATTCGTTCGTGCAGCGTCTGAAGCTGCAAGATCACAACCACGGCCGCAGGCAGAAGCTGGCCCCGCCCCTCAGGTAGCGCCCTCGCCGAGCTCCGCCTCCCTCACAGGCCCTCCGTGGAGGTAACCGCTGTTTGTTTGTGATTCAGGGTCCAGCAGACGAAGAAGGGCTCCCCCGGTCCTCCCTCCAGGTGTTCAACCAACACCAGCCAGGTAAGTGCCTGCACATCTGGCCACACAAAAATAACGCAAACGTTTGCTATCCCCAGAGGATGAACCCATCGGAGCGGGCTGTTGTCCTAGATGTTCCATTGGTTGCATTGTGGGAATTGTAGGAATGTTCCTGAAGTCTTCATAGAGTACTTCTTCTTAGATCACATCTTTTCAATGTGAATCACAAGAAACGGACCCGTTGTTAGAATAAACGGTAACGAGCGTTTTAATCCTGAGTTCTGAGGACCGTTCTCCTCTCGGCCTCCGAAGCTTCGTGTAGAAGCTGCTTTGCCTCTGATGACCAGCGGGGGGCGACTTGCTGTCAAATATTCTCTTGATAACCCTTGAAGTTGTCGGCCCTCGTCTTCTACTTTCCCCCCCAGGGGGACCCCGACAGGCGGCGGTTGAGGCGGGGGGAGACGGTGGAGGTCAGCAGCCCCTCGGCGAGCGTGGAGGCGGGGCCCCGGCTGAGAGAGCGGCCTCTGGGACGCTGCCACACCCTGGACCCGGGAGGATGGACCCCGGAGGCCGCACCCACTGGACACGCTCAGGCGTACAGCGACTCACAGACCACCTCGGCCCCTTCGCCGGAGTCACCGGGCAACCGCACCCACGGCGGGGTCGAGGCCCAGCGGGAGGAGAGCGGCGAGGACGTGGGCTCGCATCCCGCTGACCTCGACCCCGCCGAGGGAAGCCATCGGAGAGACGGCGATCGGAGAGACGGCGACCAAGTGGCGGAGAGACGAGGGGGGAGTCCGGTCGTAGAAGCGTCATGAGGGGGGAGTCGGGTGGGGGGTCAGAACTTCTTGGGTCCCCTCAATGAGGAGGAAGGAAAGCTCACAGTTAGAGGTCAGATGAGACGACTCTTCATGTCTCCCTGCTGAATATGGACGAAACGAGAGGAAAAGAGTCTGTTCACAACAAAACACTCTCACCCCCCCCTATCACCGTGACGAGATGGGATTGATGGTATCAGAAAGGCCTCTGATGCTGGATCCAGTAACCACCACATCGTGTTATCGCAAGATTGATCAACGGGTGACTTTACAACATGATCAACAACTCCTCTTTGACTAGGTAGCTAGGTAGTGCTGGCTAGGTATCCTTGGCTAGGTAGCTGTGGCTAGGTAGCTGTGGCTAGGTAGCCGTGGCTAGGTAGCTGTGGCTAGGTAGCCGTGGCTAGGTAGCTGTGGCTAGGTAGCTGTGGCTAGGTAGCTGTGGCTAGGTAGCTGTGGCTAGGTAGCCGTGGCTAGGTAGCTGTGGCTAGGTAGCTGTGGCTAGGTAGCTGTGGCTAGGTAGCTGTGGCTAGTTAGCCGTGGCTAGGTAGCTGTGGCTAGGTAGCAGCTCAGTCCGGAGGTTGTGATTAGTTTAAATTGACTTTATTTTGGTGAAGGAGTTGTGACCTTTAACTTCCAAACACTAGGTCTAAGCAGGTTCATCTGTTTCATAATAATAATCATTAATAGATAAAACAGACCGATTGGATTGATAACGCTTAAATTCATGAGACGAATTAAACCGTTGAGGAGGAGGTTTTGTAGTTTTTGGCTGTACTCAGTTTGTCAACTTATACCATTTCAAAAAGACATTTCAGGAGTAGAGGGAGGTGTCAGCTTTTTAAGACAATGTGGAAAAGACATAAATACAAAATCTTAATTTAAGGTCTGACTTGATTTCGTAAGAGTGTCATTGTATATTTTATTTTGATTTTTTTTTTTACTTCCCATAAAGCAATATCTCATTCATTTAATTCTTACTGTAACGTTGAATCAAACCAACTGGCTTTTATTTAATGACCATCAGTGCAAATGTAAAGTGTTGATTCTCTCCTCAAGCCACCAGATTCCAGCTCACAGCAGACCGGATTAGTTTGAGTCATTCGGCCACAAAGTCACCGTTTTAAAACCAAAGTCACACAACAACACAAATACACAATCACACAAACAGCAGCCCCTCTGTTCTGAGACGTTCAATTACTGCTTCAAAGGACTCTGGTACATATCCCTTTTTATTTAAGTATTTTGTGCTAGTTTTAGCAACAAATGTATGAAATTGTGTCAAATATAATTTCACTGGGACTTTGGGATCGGTGGTTTTGTTTTAAGGGATCTGGTCTCCATGGACTTTTATTTCACTTTGTTTCAGTTCTGCTCCGTAATGTTTTTTATCCTCTTGATGACAAACCTTACGTTTCACATCTGTGCCAAAGGTTTACGTTCAGGAGCAGGTTTATTAAACATTTCTTTTTTCATTTAATCAGCAACTAGGTTAAATGAGATCAAAAATCTATTTGACACCTAGGAAAAAAATAGTACAAAAAGGCAGTTTATTGTCATTATAAATTGCTATTTTCTGACACTCCAACCAAATAATTAGTTTATAAAACAATATGAATGAAGATTCTTGTTATGTTTTCACAGCAGTGCACTGGTCTTGATGAATATTATGCCACAGGGTTTTTCCCTCATAAATTGAACAATATTAAATGACTATTCTCTATCGGAATGAAGCAAGTTTCACGTCTGCGAGTTCGTTTTTCACAACAAACTGAAGATTTTAAACATAGGAGTTATACAATATGCAAAACCAACAGTTTGGTTCCTTTAAACATGGTGAGATATTCATTTAGCGTTTCTGTTCCCACTTCATGTCACATGTTCACTTGTTTACTGCGAATGTTCGAATCGCTGCTCACTGCGTCACGTTAAACTTTGGTTTGGTCTTTTTGGTTCATCAAGGAAACAAGTTGCAATTTCTCAGCTTTTTCTTTCCAGTGTTACATTTGAAGATGCAAAGATGTCAAACTTAATCTGAAGTCGTCTTATTTTTGTAGCACTGATTTTACTTTTTAGGTTTTGATGTCTTATAATGTAAATTGTGCCTTATTTAATAACCAGTAATAAACTTATTGAGATTCGATAATTGAGAGTCGAATTATTTCCTTCTGTGTTTATTTGATTCCAGTAATGGAATATTTGCTTTGGATAAAAGCGTCAGTAACGTAAAGAATATTTTAGTGTGTTTGTCCTCCCGCGGCCACCAGGGGGCAACATGCGCCCCGAGTCACAAGAACAAACGCAACAGGCAACGCCAAGGTGAGATTTAATATTCTTCGAAAGCGGTTTCAAACGTTATTTCTTTGGTTTACCAGATTAAACACTTTTAACCAGTTGGTTAAAAAACATTTTAACCAACTGGTCTCTTGGACAAATGTCCAGTCGGGATAAAGCACCAACTTCCGGTTGAACAGCAGCTCACAGCTGCCTTCCTCTGCTTTTCTATGCTAACGTGAAACCCTCTGAAGATGCTGCAGCTCATGTTTAGCAGGTTAAAGCTTCCGCCCACTGAATGTTCCGTCTGGCAGAGTTAAACCACGTGTGTCTGTTCACCTGCTTGATTGCTGCAAGAGAACCATCGGCTGTTAAAACACATGACAGCTGGGTAAGCTAGCCGTTACCTAGCTTGTGTTAGCCCCTGTGGCTAGCCGGGTAGCCATGCTGCTCTGCCTGTCTCGTCACGATTTAAGTTAAAAGATTTATCGTAAGGCTAGAACGGAACCTGGCTAACGCACACTAACTTAGCGCCTGCTAGGTTCGTTATGCTAACGTTGTATGCTAATGCTAGGTTAAGTGTCTGCTAGGTTTGTTATGCTAACGTTATATGCTAATGCTAGTTATAGGTGAATGTTTTGGTGTTTTAAAAATAGTGACGTACTCACTTTATGGTCAGGTGACTGTCATTCCATACCAAGCTGAGGTAACTTCAATGTACTTCATCTCTTACATCAACCAACGCACATCTGTCTCAGCTTTAGTTTCTCCTTCCAGGGAGAACTCCGATGCTGTGAAGAAGCACTTGGGTTCTACTTGTAGTGGTGTCTCTTCAGTGTGGTGTTTGCACTTAAAGAATCTGAGTACTTGTTGAACTTTGACCTCTGCGCCCACAGCGATGTGACTCCACGGAGCATCTGGAGGACACGAGATGATGCTGTAACGTGGAGACACTGTTAAGTAGGTAAATGTCCCCCTGCCTTCGTCTTCTAAGTTCTACTCACACGTAAGTCGTTACTGAAAATCAGGACAGAAATAAGGTCCCAGGAACAGGATATAAATCATTATAGAAGTACACATTTAGAGTAACAGTATTAGATATCAGCTAAAACTGCGTAAAATATAATAGTTATATTTATGTTTACTATCATAAAGCACATCACAGAAGAAATATGAGAGAGTTCAACATTTGACATAATAGTTATATAAATAAATGAGTGTATGCGGCATAAATTTGCTATAAGTTGCTACAGCAGTAAAACGTATGAGAACAAAAACAATGAAATGCATATCAGATTTAAGAAGAATACAAATGAATGTTAAAGCTTTAGGTGTGCAGACAACAACAACAACAACAACAACAATAACCAGTGACTGACAAAGATGGACACATGGCGTTGAAGACTCTGTTGTCCCGCTGTCAGGGCAGAATGTCCTCGGGCCGCAGGCAGCGGGACGTGGAGCAGCAGCGCCCCCTGCTGGACGAGGAAGAGGAGGAGGAGGAGGAGGAGGAGAGGAGCCCCGAGGCCGAGCGGCGCCTCTGGTTCATCCCGGACTGCTGCGGCATGGTGTGCGCCTTCATCACCTGGTTCCTGGTCTTCTTCGCCGACTTTGTGGTGACCTTCGTCATGCTGCTGCCCTCCCGGAGCTTCTGGTACGCCGTGGTCAACGGCGTGCTGTTCAACAGCCTGGCGGTGCTGGCGCTGGCCTCCCACCTCCGCACCATGCTGACCGACCCGGTGAGGGGCGCAGCTTCGGGGTCCGATGGACCATGACGGGTACAGTAATGGAAAGGCTTCAATGTCTCCTCCCCTTCCCCCCCGCAGGGAGCCGTCCCCAAAGGAAACGCCACCAAGAAGTACATGGAGAGTCTGCAGCTGAAGCCCGGCGAGGTCATCTACAAGTGCCCCAAATGCTGCAGCATCAAACCAGAGAGAGCTCATCACTGCAGGTCGGCCTCCTGCGACGAGTCCGCTTCTTCAAAGGATCCAACGTCACACAGTTTACTTTCCGTGGATGACATGAAGTCCTTTAACAAACTCAGGGCTCCACTTACTCTTTGGATCCGTGGCTTTCAGCCATTTATCCATTTAGTTTTTACCACCAAAGGTCATTAGAAATGTCACAAACATTCAAGTCAATGCTTCCTTTCGTATTTTATTTTATGATCCCGATAAGGATTCTTGATTTAAGTATTTTTTTAAACGTTAAACGTTGTTGTGAATATAAGAAATGTTTAGATTTTTAAGGATATGGAGCAAGAAAAACGGGTGACTCGCTTTATTTAGAATCAGAGCTTTTTCATGATTTGGAACTAAAGTCATGACTCTGTAGTCTTCAGCTCTTGCTTCATCATCTCTTAAATACCAAAACCAGCCTGCTGAGTTTCTCAAACTGAACAGTTTGTCTTCCTCTCTTCTCCTGCAGCATCTGCAAGCGCTGCATCCGCAAGATGGACCACCACTGCCCCTGGGTCAACAACTGTGTGGGGGAGAAGAACCAGCGCTTCTTCGTCCTCTTCACCGTGAGTTCACTCCCACCTGTACCACGCGTACCTGGTAACATCTGGCTGGACTAAACGTGTTCTTACTCTGTTATTACAAGAAGGTCTCATACCTCAAATTTACCTAAAGTAACCACGGCAACCTGTTTACTAGCCCAGCGGTCCTGTTCCCTGTGTACAGAAAAATAAACGTAAAGAAAAGGGTCTTTTGTTGTTTTTTGTCCATGTGAAGACGACGTTGTGTTAATCGACAACTACTTCCTGTTAGAAGTGTCTACCTCCTGTTAGAAGGTTGAACTTTAGAAGTGTCTAGCATGGAGGTCCTCTTCTCTGGCCACAGATGTACGTGGCGTTGATCTCCAGTCACGCGCTGGCTCTCTGTGGATACCAGTTCATCTCCTGCGTCAGAGTCCAGTGGAGAGGTGAGATGATTGATCTCCTCGTTCTCCCTGACGGTGGAGGACTTTCCTGTCTTTAAGTGTGTGTGTGTGTGTGTGTGTGTGTGTGTCCAGAGTGCAGTGACTTCTCCCCCCCGGTGACGATGATGCTGATGATCTTCCTCTGCATGGAGTCCCTCCTCTTCTTCACCTTCACAGCTGTGATGTTCACCACTCAGCTTCACTCCATCTGCAGCGACGAGACGGTGAGGAAGCAAACTCTTCCTCCTCCTCTTCCTCCTCTTCCCTGTTGTGTAAGAGAGTGAGAGATGTGACGAGGTCGTGTGTGTCTCTGTGTAACGACGCCGTGCGTGTTGTGCGTCAGGAGATCGAGCGGCTGAAGAACCAGAAGCCCACGTGGGAGCGTCAGACCCGCTGGGCGGGGCTGAGGTCGGTGTTCGGGGGTCAGCCTTCGCTGCTGTGGGTCAGCCCCTTCGCCGGACTCAAACTGCCAACCCTGCTGCCCCGCCGCAGCTGGAGGGGCGGGGCCGAGTTCTCTGTTTGACCTGCTGTCAATCAAACCCACCACAACGTGTGCACGGCGCTGGGGCCCGACCCAGGCCCGAGGTGTTTGGTCCTCCTTCCTGTCAGGTTGGGGGGGCACTAAGGACACTGAAGGTCGAACTGAGTTTAAAGCCGCAGGATGAATAAATAAATCTTCATCCTTCAAACTGTTTTTATGTTGCTCATTGAGATGCTGCGGCTTTAATCAGGTGACTTTAAAGGATTTTATGACTACATCTTCTTTTGTTTTTATCAGCATAAAACCACCATGAAATGTCAACAATTACAATTGTGTTTGGTCCTTCCTCTTGATCTTTACTAAGAGTACAGAGTGTACCCACATGTCCTCCAAACCAACACAAAGTGACTCACTGGGCCTTAAATAATCCCCCAAATTCCTCTTTCAGTTGAACTGTCTGTAAATGTATTGTGAGACAATCCGGATACGTCATTGAAACAAAGATTTACAGTGTTGACATCTGCTGCTGCTAGCAGGCTAACCGGCTAGCATGCTAACCGGCTAGCATGCTAACCCGTCCTGCCGGTTCACCCCCACTGTGGAGTCTCTGCAGCCGAAGCTAAAGCACCACTTTGTTGGTTTAAAAGTCACAACGTTAAAGTTTCTCCATGAAGAATCAGACAAAAGCATTTTCAAAAGCTTTTAAATCCCGTGTTTAACACATAACCACTTTTATTTTAAGAAGAGCCACTTTGGATGTTTTGTTTTATTCTCCCAAAACTTTTTTGTGTTTTCTTCGGGGGTTTTGTGCACAAATTGTTGTCTTGTTTTACCCAAATGATCTTAAATCACCTGTTGGTGCCACTTAAGAACAAACAAAATGTTCATTTCTTGAGGATTTTGAGGTTTAACTATTGTCACCTTGCTGTTTGTGGATGACAGGAAGTGCTTCGTGGTGAATGTGTTGTTCAGGAAGGAAAAACTGATCAAAATGTTTTTTTCATGCTCCAGCATCATCATTTAATTATTTCTCACTAGATTATATTCCACGAGCTATTACAAAGTATTTAACTCCAGTCCTAAAAGTTTTGAATTGATATTGAAATGACAATTTAATATAATGTAAAATAATTTTCCTCTCTGTGGGGATTCAAATCAGCTTTTAACTGGTCAAATCATGAAAGGACCTAAAGTCTTAAATTCAAACCTGAAAAAACTGCTGGAAAAGAAAATTGAGAGAATCTTATTTTACCGAATGTTTTTGAGTTAAGGGTCAATACTACATTTGTTGTGTGATTTCTGAGCCTTTTAAAGTTGATCCAAATAAACTGTGTTCCTTTCTACCTCTTTAAGAATCTTCGCTCTTGACGGCTCTTTATTTGTCTTATTTTTATTTATTCTATAAGGTTGACACAGAGATTTCCATAAGCCATCGGCCCGATGGAAGCTTCTGTGGATCCCAGGGGGAGACCAGACGGGTGTACGAGTAGTTTAAAAAAAACTACTGAAGCACAGAGAAAAACATGTCAGTCGTGTATTTGAATATTTCTGCAGCAGACCAACAAGAGCAGCTCTCTGGCTGTGAGAAAAGACTTGAGTCCACTCGGGTAAAAATGTTTATCAAACCAGATGTTTGAAGCATTTCGGTCTCATTCAGACGCTCGGCCGCATTCCAGTTATTACACCATATTACAGTTATTATACAATATTACAGTTATTACACCATATTACAGTTATTATACAATATTACAGTTATTACACCATATTACAGTTATTTTACGATATTACAGTTATTACACCATATTACAGTTATTTTACGATATTACAGTTATTACACCATGTTACAGTTATTTTACGATATTAGTTATTACACCATATTAGTTATTTTACGATATTACAGTTATTACACCATATTACAGTTATTATACAATATTCCACTTATTATACAATATTCCAGTTATTACACTATATTCCACTTATTATACAATATTCCAGTTATTACACCATATTCCAGTTATCATATCACAACTCACCATCCCTTCTCTGGTGCTCTGTGACGTTTCTGTGGATTTTTTTTTTAACCAGTTTTGATGTGAGGGTCAGAGGGTAAGTACACATTGTGAAGCCTTCAGAGGCACATTTCGGATTTTTCGGCTGTACAAAATGAATTGTATTGAGTAGTTCCACTCTTCTTTCATACCTCAAACTAAAGTGTTTTTGTTGCCTGTACTTAAGACGGAAGTTGATAAAGTTTTCTGTTAAATTATTAAAGCAAGGAAATAAAAATGAAAAAAATGAGGTTGGAAAATATTTTGAAAAAAAAGTTAAATGTGTCTAGTGTCCAGTCACCGTACATATTTAGATTTATTTTTCAAAACATTGTTTTACTTTTTTCCCCACGATATGGGGGCTAGAGACAACGTATTTTGACTGTAATTTAAAACATTTTCGAAAAATGTTTGGAAGAAAAAATGATTAAATAAACATATTGGGTCGAAATATTTTTTTCAAAAAAACGGAAAAATATTAGATTGAATTTTTTTTAACCTTTTTAAAAAAAAACATTTTTTGACCTTACATATTTTGACACTTCTCAACCTACAAAGTTTGACTTTTTTCTTAAAAAAATGTTGACTTAGTATTTTTAGACATTTTTTCACATCACATGTCTAGACACAATGTATTTTTCTCATAAATATTAGATTGATTCTTTTTGACATTTTTTTTTTAAAAACATTTTTTGACATTTTTTTTTTAAAAACATTTTTTGACATTTTTTTCCATCACAAATTTCAACTGTACATATTTTGATTTTTTTTTCAAAACATTGTTTTACTTTTTCCCCCACGATATGGGGGCTAGAGACAACATATTTTGACTGTAATTTAAAACATTTTCGAAAAGTTTTTGGAAAAAAAGTGATTAGGTCAAAAACATGTAATTGAAAGATAAAATAAAAATGTTTGAGTCAAAAACCATTCTCTCTAAAACGTAAAATTATATTGGTTTGAAAAAAAATTTGAAAAAAATATTAGGTCAAAAAATGTTTTTTGAAAAATGTCAAAATATATTGGGTCGAAATATTTTTTTCCAAAAAAAGGAAAAATATTAGATTTAATTTTTTTTACCTTTTTTTTTTCACCGGTCAAAATATGAATAACTGAATTCCAAAGATCTTAAATTTAAAATAACAGCTTCTTCTTCTTCTTCTTCATTTGTCCCTCTTGCCCCCCCCCCCCCCCCAACCCCCTCAGTTTGGGTGACTCCATCTGTTGCCGCAGACCACTTTTCCCACAACACGTGGGAGCCAGTTAATGATTCCACGCCTCTCCTCGCAGGTCAGAAACCCGTTTTTCTCCCTGCACAGCTCACGTTTCCAGACATGTTTCCCGGGATCTCCTCCTCGTTCCTCCTCCTCGCGGCGGTTCTGGGTCCAGTCGCCGGCGGGCCGCAGACGGGCCTCCGCCCCGACATGACGGACCAGGAGCTGTTCTGGGGCACCGACCAATACGACTTCTCCGTGGTGCTTCCTGCCGCCGGGCTCGAGTGCTTCTGGCACTTTGCTCACCGCGGGGAGAGATTCTACCTGAGCTTCATGGTGAGAGGAACCCTGAGCTCCTTCTGTCACACATCCTTCACCACTTGAACATGTCTCCTACCTTTAAGCCAGCCAGCCAGTAGGGAGCAACAAAATGCCCGCCTGCCTGTCTGTCTGTAGGTCCAGTGGGTGACGGGAGTCGGCCATGACAGACACCTGTCTGTCACCATCAACGCTCCCAGCAGCGAGCTCCTGTCGACTGTCAATGACGCAAAGGGTCAAATCAACTTTGAGGCCCAAGAAACAGGTATCAGTCTGTCTGCCTGTCATCTGCATATATATGTATATATACAGTATATATATATATATGTCCATTTACTTCTGGTACTCTATGTTCACCTCTAGGTCAACACTTGGCTTAAGTCTATGTTGTCAGATGGGTGTGTTTGAATTTGTGTACACACACACAGACAAACACTTGTGTGCACATTGTGTCTCTCCAGGTTTTTATCAGATGTGTTTCAGCAACTTCCACAACCGCTTCGCCACCATGCAGGTGTTCCTCAGCTTCGGCGTTTACTACGAGGGCTACCAGGAGGAGAAGAAGAAGGAGGAGGAAGCCAGCAAAGACCTGAACAACACGCTGAGCTTCATCGAGGTGCACACACACAGTGTATTCATGTTATACATTTCATTCATGTCTACAACAACTGACACAAACTACAAAGAACATTTAGCTGATGCTTTTATCCAAAAGCGACTTTCAACAAGTCCATTTAACCCCTGCGCCTCCTTCTGAGAGAGAAGGAGTCGTGTTCTCCTGATGTTGTGGAGCGTGGACCTTCAGGATGGTGTGGTCGCTGTGATGTAGGAACCTCAGGTGTCACACCGAGGTTCCTACAGTCAGGTCCTGGGTGGGAATAGAAGTCGTTCAGTCTGGTCTGGGTTGATCTTCATCCTGTGAGCAGACATCCACTGAGAGATGTCAGATGTTTCTGGGGTTAGAAAATGAAGACTTGGTTCTCGATTGATAGAAAGAGCTTTTGGAAGCAGAGCGAGACGCAGGAAAAGAGGAGAGAAGATACTGAAACGCATGCAGGTCATCAGGTATTTTATGAATAAACATAAAACCTCTTTACTGATCTCCATCTGTCCCACATTTTGGTACAGAATGTTAAAACCCCCAATTTACAACAATTATATTATTAATATAACATGAAGCACGATGGAAAACAATAAAACCAAAAAAGAAAAAAAGGACGAGAATGAAAACCACTAAATATTGTGTTAAATAACTATAGTTTGTATTATCAGTAGAAGGTTGGCAACAGTTCTGATAGTAGTATCAGTAGTATCAGTAGTACCAGTAGTACCAGTAGTATCAGTAGGACCAGTAGTAGTAGTAGTAATATACTCGTTTGTTGCAGGACGCGACTCACAAAGTGGAGAAGCACGTCTTCCACATCTTCCGCTACTACAACTTCGGCCGCATGAGGAAGAGCGCCGACTACTTCCTGCTGCTGTCCAACTCGCGGTACGTGACCCGCTGGTCGGTCGCCCTCAGCCTCCTCGTGGTCACCTCCGGGTACCTGCAGCTCCTCTTCCTCCGGAGGCTCTTCGTCACGCGGGGCGGCGGCGCCGAGGAGGAGAAACCCCGCTGCTGAGGAGGAGAAACCCTGCGGATGTCTGTGTCTTTGTGCTTTTGTGATTTTCTTCAATAAAAAGGCGTGAGTGACGCGGCATGTGAGTTTCTTTCCTTTGGGCCAATCAGAGGACGGGTGAGGGCGGGGCTTAATGTTCCTGCTCGGCTGAGCTGTCGTCAGTGGAAAAGAAGGTGCTTTGATGTTATTTCTATCTGAGTTCACTTTGTATTAATGGGGTTTTTTAATTTGTGGTTAATTGAGACATCGGGTCACCTTCTGCCTCTAGAATGCCTTTAAATCACATTCCATGTGGCTTTTAAATAATTACACTGAAGATTTTTGGACTTCAGTCCACATCTAACTATTGATTTTTTGGTTGTAATTAAAATGTTGCATTTTGCTCATTGACTAAACTATAGGAGATAAAGATGAATGTTGCTAATAGAATGAAGGATCAGAGTGACGTGTGTTTTCACGCCGTCAGGCTCGTGGTTAATCATTATTTTCCAGCTGCTATCTCAGAATCAACAGAGCGGTGGGGGGCCGCCGGGCGTCCTCCCGCTCAGAGGACCTGCCGTCATGTTGCTGAAGGCTCTGCTCCTCGCGCTGAGCTCCCACTGCGTCTGCGGCAGGAAGTCCGAGCCCCAGCTGGACGAGTCCCACTCGGGACTCTTCAGGGGCTCCGACAGGTACGACTTCGCCCTGGTGGTCGGCGCCGCCGAGACGGAGTGCTTCTGGCACTTCGCCCACCAGAGTGGGAGCTTCTACCTGACGTACATGGTGAGTTCCAACCGGGGGGGGGGCTCCCCCGGGTTAGAGGGTTGTTTTTGGGGGGGGGCTCCACTGGGTTTTGGGGGATTAATGTTGCTGATGCACCGATGTGCGATGATTGCGCAACGAGGCCCGTTCCTGTGGGCCATTCGGCTTATCACGCCGACCTTCAGGGTCAGAGCGACTTTGAAGCGTGTGATCGCTATCGCTGTGAACAAACCCAAAGAACAGGTCTGTAACCTCAGATGAATGCTGATGACCATGGAAGCATCACTAGATAAGTCATTCAGGTCGACTCTTGCTTAATGGTGAAGATAACGTTTGTTTTGATGTGTAAAAAGGAACTTAAAACAGGAACCAGAATGTCAGACGGCCGGCTCCTTCCTGAACCCTCTCTCAACGTTTCTCGCTGTGTGACCTTCAGGTGCAGTGGGTCACGGGGATGGCCAACGATCAGCGGATGTTTGTGACGGTGAGCTCGCCGCAGGGCGCCCTCGTGGCGTCAGAGAACAAGGCCTTTGGTCGGGTGGGTTTTCAGACCGAGGTGACAGGTGGGTCCCTCATAAACCCACATCATGAGTCCAGGTCCACATCTAGATCTCTACATCTCATCTCTGAGGTCACACCACTGTCCCTCTGGCAGGTTTTTACAAGCTTTGTCTCGGGAACCACAACAACCAGTTTGGAGGCATCAGGGTCTTCGTGAACTTCGGCGTCATCTACGACGGCTCTGAGGAGTTGAGGAGAGAGAAGGAGGAAGGAGAGAGGGTCCTGAACAGCACTCTGGTCGGCATTGAGGTATTTGTCCTCGTTGGAGTCTCAGGTTGGACAGTTGTGTTGTGCACAGTGAGGAGCTCCTGTGCATTCCACCGAAAGTGGTGCACATTTATGTGCAGAAGTGAAGCTCTTCTTTTATCATCCAGATGCCATCAGAGTTTGACTTCTTGTTATATTTTTATAGCATCACCTCCTTTTTGCATGTTGGCATTGAACTAAACCACCTTCCGTTCTGATTTAGGAGAGCGTGCAGAGGCTCCAGAATCACATCCTCCACACATGGAGACACTACATCTTCGCCCGCATGAGGAAAGGGAAGGACCACTACCTCCTCCAGTCCAACCTCAACTACGTCACCTGGTGGTCGGCCACCCAAAGCCTCCTCATCCTCCTGTCCGGGTACCTGCAGCTCTTCGTCCTCAAGAGACTCTTCCGAACGGACGCCAGCAGGCCGCGATGCTGAAGGGAAGGACGTCCCCAAAAAGATCCTCACAATCACTGCTGGTGTCAGGCCACATCTTCAAGTCACGTCTTTTGATACAGCATCCTGCACGAGCCGTAGTTCCAAGCTTATGTTCCCCTGACTGACCATGTGACCAAATTGTCAAGGAAAAATGTGTTAAAAATATTAGGACGGAAAATATTTTGAAAAATAAGTCAAATGTTTCTATTGTCCAGTCAATACTTAGTCTATTGGATTATTGTGGTCGAGATTAATGCAACAATATTTCAACACAGTTAACAAAACTTTCTTTCTTCTGGTGTGCATTGACACCTGAAAACATGTACCTGTCCCTAAAAGACCATGTATTTATATGTCTAAAATACACGCTTTCAAAAGTGATTACTTGTTCATTAAAAAGATCTAGTCTTCATTTTATCTTAAATAATTTTGTATATGGAATTTCAAATCGGGGGTTTAATCAGTTAAATTCCACCTTACATAGTTTGACTTTTTTCTTTAAAAACTTAGTATTTTTAGACCTTTTTTCCCATCAAATTTCTACACACAATGTATTTTTTTCGTAAAGCATTTTTTGACACAATATTCTTTTTTTTCATTTCAAACTTTAACTGTCATATTTTTATTTATTTTTCAAAACATTGTTTTACTTTTTCCCCCACAATATGAGGGCTAGAGACAATGTATTTTGACTGTAATTTAAAACACTTTCGAAAAATGTTTGGAAATAAAAAATATTAAGTTAAAAACATGTCCTTGAAAAATAAAAGAATTTTTTTGGGGTCAAAAACCATTCTCTCTAAAACGTAGAAATACATTGGTTCAAAAAATATTTAAAAAAATAAGTCAAAATATATTGGGTCGAAAAAATTTTTTTTCAAAAAAAGGAAAAAATATTCGATATAGTTTTTTTTACTTTGGTTTTTTAAAACATTTTTTGACCTTACAAATTTTGACTTTTTTCCATGACGTTTTTCCACCTTAATATTTTGACTTTTGTCTAAAATTCTTTTCAACATCATTTTTATTTATAGTTTCCATGATTTCTAGGAACATCGTACTTTGTCTAATTTCTAAACATTTTTCCACCTTACATAGTTTGACTTTTTTCTTTAAAAAATTTTGATAAAATTTTTTTTGTAAAGAATTTTTGGACTCATGATGTCAAAATGCCGATCATAAAATAAACTTCTCTCCCACCCCCCGTGTATCTGCTAATATCGCCAGTGAATCCAAACATCTGTAAAAGATCACAAAGGATCTCCAGTTTGCAGACGATGGCGTCCTGCTCCCGGCTGCTTTACACACTTTATAAGACTGACGTCTGATTACCAACAAACCGGGAATGCTTCTTTTCTGATGTGAAGTTTCATAGCTGAAGAACGTCGACCTAATGAAGGTGCATAGAGATGAAGGTGCAGAGATATGAAGGTGCATATAGATGAAGGTGCAGAGATATGAAGGTGCAGAGATATGAAGGTTCATATAGATGAAGGTGCAGAGATATGAAGGTGCAGAGATATGAAGGTTCATATAGATGAAGGTGCAGAGATATGAAGGTGCAGAGATATGAAGGTTCATATAGATGAAGGTGCAGAGATATGAAGGTGCAGAGATATGAAGGTCCATATAGATGAAGGTGCAGAGATATGAAGGTGCAGAGATATGAAGGTTCATATAGATGAAGGTGCATAGAGATGAAGGTGCATAGAGATGAAGGTGCATAGAGATGAAGGTGCATAGAGATGAAGGTGCAGAGAGATGAAGGTGCAGAGATATGAAGGTTCATAGAGGTGAAGGTGCATAGAGATGAAGGTGCATAGAGATGAAGGTGCAGAGATATGAAGGTTCATATAGATGAAGGTGCAGAGATATGAAGGTTCATATAGATGAAGGTGCATAGAGATGAAGGTGCAGAGATATGAAGGTTCATATAGATGAAGGTGCAGAGATATGAAGGTGCATAGAGATGAAGGTGCATAGAGATGAAGGTGCAGAGATATGAAGGTGCAGAGATATGAAGGTGCATAGAGATGAAGGTGCATAGAGATGAAGGTGCATAGAGATGAAGGTGCAGAGAGATGAAGGTGCAGAGATATGAAGGTTCATATAGATGAAGGTGCAGAGATATGAAGGTGCAGAGAGATGAAGGTGCAGAGAGATGAAGGTGCATAGAGATGAAGGTGCAGAGATATGAAGGTGCAGAGATATGAAGGTGCATAGAGGTGAAGGTGCATAGAGATGAAGGTGCATAGAGATGAAGGTGCAGAGATATGAAGGTTCATATAGATGAAGGTGCAGAGATATGAAGGTTCATATAGATGAAGGTGCATAGAGATGAAGGTGCAGAGATATGAAGGTTCATATAGATGAAGGTGCAGAGATATGAAGGTGCATAGAGATGAAGGTGCATAGAGATGAAGGTGCAGAGATATGAAGGTGCAGAGATATGAAGGTGCATAGAGATGAAGGTGCATAGAGGTGAAGGTGCATAGAGATGAAGGTGCATAGAGATGAAGGTGCATAGAGATTAAGGTGCAGAGATATGAAGGTGCAGAGATATGAAGGTGCATAGAGATGAAGGTGCATAGAGGTGAAGGTGCATAGAGATGAAGGTGCATAGAGATGAAGGTGCATAGAGATTAAGGTGCAGAGATATGAAGGTGCATAGAGGTGAAGGTGCATAGAGATGAAGGTGCTTATAGATGAAGGTGCATAGAGATGAAGGTGCATAGAGATGAAGGTGCAGAGATATGAAGGTGCATAGAGATGAAGGTGCATAGAGATGAAGGTGCAGAGATATGAAGGTGCAGAGATATGAAGGTGCATAGAGGTGAAGGTGCATAGAGATGAAGGTGCATAGAGATGAAGGTGCATAGAGATGAAGGTTCATATAGATGAAGGTGCAGAGATATGAAGGTGCAGAGATATGAAGGTGCAGAGATATGAAGGTGCATAGAGATGAAGGTGCATAGAGATGAAGGTTCATATAGATGAAGGTGCAGAGATATGAAGGTGCAGAGATATGAAGGTGCAGAGATATGAAGGTGCATAGAGATGAAGGTGCATAGAGATGAAGGTGCATAGAGATGAAGGTGCATAGAGATGAAGGTGCATAGAGATGAAGGTGCAGAGATATGAAGGTTCATATAGATGAAGGTGCAGAGATATGAAGGTGCATAGAGATGAAGGTGCATAGAGATGAAGGTGCAGAGATATGAAGGTGCAGAGATATGAAGGTGCATAGAGATGAAGGTGCATAGAGATGAAGGTGCATAGAGATGAAGGTGCAGAGAGATGAAGGTGCAGAGATATGAAGGTTCATATAGATGAAGGTGCAGAGATATGAAGGTGCAGAGAGATGAAGGTGCAGAGAGATGAAGGTGCATAGAGATGAAGGTGCAGAGATATGAAGGTGCAGAGATATGAAGGTGCATAGAGGTGAAGGTGCATAGAGATGAAGGTGCATAGAGATGAAGGTGCAGAGATATGAAGGTTCATATAGATGAAGGTGCAGAGATATGAAGGTTCATATAGATGAAGGTGCATAGAGATGAAGGTGCAGAGATATGAAGGTTCATATAGATGAAGGTGCAGAGATATGAAGGTGCATAGAGATGAAGGTGCATAGAGATGAAGGTGCAGAGATATGAAGGTGCAGAGATATGAAGGTGCATAGAGATGAAGGTGCATAGAGGTGAAGGTGCATAGAGATGAAGGTGCATAGAGATGAAGGTGCATAGAGATTAAGGTGCAGAGATATGAAGGTGCAGAGATATGAAGGTGCATAGAGATGAAGGTGCATAGAGGTGAAGGTGCATAGAGATGAAGGTGCATAGAGATGAAGGTGCATAGAGATTAAGGTGCAGAGATATGAAGGTGCATAGAGGTGAAGGTGCATAGAGATGAAGGTGCTTATAGATGAAGGTGCATAGAGATGAAGGTGCATAGAGATGAAGGTGCAGAGATATGAAGGTGCATAGAGATGAAGGTGCATAGAGATGAAGGTGCAGAGATATGAAGGTGCAGAGATATGAAGGTGCATAGAGGTGAAGGTGCATAGAGATGAAGGTGCATAGAGATGAAGGTGCATAGAGATGAAGGTTCATATAGATGAAGGTGCAGAGATATGAAGGTGCAGAGATATGAAGGTGCAGAGATATGAAGGTGCATAGAGATGAAGGTGCATAGAGATGAAGGTTCATATAGATGAAGGTGCAGAGATATGAAGGTGCAGAGATATGAAGGTGCAGAGATATGAAGGTGCATAGAGATGAAGGTGCATAGAGATGAAGGTGCATAGAGATGAAGGTGCATAGAGATGAAGGTGCATAGAGATGAAGGTGCAGAGATATGAAGGTTCATATAGATGAAGGTGCATAGAGATGAAGGTGCATAGAGATGAAGGTGCATAGAGATGAAGGTGCAGAGATATGAAGGTGCATAGAGATGAAGGTGCATAGAGATGAAGGTGCATAGAGATGAAGGTGCAGAGATATGAAGGTGCATAGAAATGAAGGTGCATAGAGATGAAGGTGCATAGAGATGAAGGTGCATAGAGATGAAGGTGCATAGAGATGAAGGTGCATAGAGATGAAGGTGCAGAGATATGAAGGTGCATAGAGATGAAGGTGCATAGAGATGAAGGTGCATAGAGATGAAGGTGCATAGGGATGAAGGTGCAGAGATATGAAGGTGCATAGAGATGAAGGTGCATAGAGATGAAGGTGCATAGAGATGAAGGTGCAGAGATATGAAGGTGCATAGAAATGAAGGTGCATAGAGATGAAGGTGCATAGAGATGAAGGTGCATAGAGATGAAGGTGCATAGAGATGTTGCGTAGACAGAGCTGTGATATTTTAATGCCAATTTACCCCAAACATTCTCTACTTTGTTCATTCTCAGTTCTTTCACATCTGTACTCAATCACAAAACCGTTTTCAGGTTCAAAGGTTTATTGGCTCTATAAAACATTATCTTTTAATGAGGTGTGTCCACATCAACCATCCGAAAACAGACTTTAACCTTCTGGTGGGCAGGAAACATCTGAACAGGCTTGGGGCATAATGGAGACACTGTTATAATAAATGTGTTATTTTTATTGCCCTGTACTAATAAATAAACCGTGTGTTACATATACATGTTATATATATATAGCATTACATTATGTCTGAATACTGTACTTTCACTGTGGTATCAGAACTTTCCCAGCAGTGACCATGTGACCTCTTAAACATGAACATGAAGTGAAAGTCTTTTTCTTTGTGACAATTAGTAGCATTGAATTGTATTTATCATCTAACTTGAAGGTTAGATGATAAATACTGAATAATAATCATTTTTCTTATAATTATTAATAAGTTATTAGCTGCGGCTCAACTCACCTCTCCAGTTGTCTCACGCATGCTTTCAACGGTCTCTTCCATTTTTGCTCTTGTCTTCTTCAGAGCTGAAGCAAACCAGACGTGGGTGTGTGGTGAATGGGAGGGAGCGGGGGAGGGGGGCCTGCAAGTCTCTCAGAGGAACAGGAAGTGCTGAGCAGCAAAGGGAGGAGCTGAAGTCTCCGGTTTCATTTTCAACAGCACAAGATAAAGTTGAGAGAAGAACTTTCCAGCGAAGGTAAAGCTCTTTTTACTTGTTGAGTTGCTCCGTTTCTCTACACGGCTTTCAGTCGCTGCTTCGTCTACGGGTTCAAAGTGTTGAGCCACGACTCAGAGGTCTGAGGACAAGAATTCATTCGCTGAACAGATCACTCCCATCTCCAAGAAATGAGGACGAGATCCCTCTAAAGCCGAGTTATTCCAAGGGGTCACATTTACTGCACTGCCCCCCTGAGGTAAATATGAAGAAAGAAGTGTTTTTTCTTTATCATCGTCCCCACCTTTATCTCCTCAAAGCGGGACAACTGTAACTCCGGCTTCACTGGCAAGAACATCCAGAACCTTTTCTAGATTAATGCTACAACACGACATAAAGGAGTTCACATTCAACAAACACATTGATGAGGCTGTAAAATGAAACTTTCTTTACGTTAACTTGTAAAAAACTGTCATTTGTGTGTGATGTGAGCTCAGCTCGATACGGAGCTGGATGCTGAGACAAGTGAACTTTGAGAGATGAACCAATGAAAACAGCTCACAGTGAGCTTTGTACATATCCATTTGCTTTCAGCTATGCTGTTTTCCATTTCCTCTCTTTGCAGTTGGACATGGAGATCGCCAAGGAGATCCTGGAAGTTGCCTGCAAGATCTACTCCCTGGTGGGGAATGTGAAGGCCAATAAAAAGCGCTGCCAGCGCGTTTGTCAGCGCGTCGAAGCCCTGGACGAGCTGGTGAGGTCCATCAAACGAGAACAAACCAGCATCGATGTGGAAAGGGCCCTGAAGGAACTCTCCGGAACCCTGAACACGGCCCTGGATCTCATCAAGAGGCACACTGAGGCCAGCTGGGTGAAGCGCCTGCTGAAGGCCGGCAGCCTCGAGGACGAGTTCAACTGTGTGAACGAACGCCTCAACGACGCCTCCCAGGTCCTGTCTGGAGCTCAGGACCAGGAGCAGAACAACAAGCAGCGCCAGGTGTTCGACCTGGTCTCCAGAATGAAGGAGGACATGGAGGACACGAAGGAGGACGAAGCCGAGTTGAAGAAACGTGAGTCCAAACTGACAAAGACGTTTGGCCCTTTATTTATTATTAAGCCTGGATTTGATCTTTCCATCTTTGCCTTATTCTATGAATTCATGACTCAATTGGTGCGATGGTTAAAAACGCAAAAGTACGCCTAAAGCTGCCTTTCGAATGCGAGACCTTTTTGAAGGACTCAAGTCTCAAAGCAGTTGAGTGATGCAAGGATGTCTGATGGTTAGAAATACTGTGGACTGGTGATGCACCTAAATGTGGGTTTGTATCAGCTTGAACAACAGCTGAGGTTAACTGACAAGTGTTCAGGTACAAAGAGCCTGATTCAAAGATGGAGAGCGATTCCACTCATAGGCCGAACTGTGAGAGACGGCCACATGTGGGGTTCCAGTAGAGTGAGTTATTGTACATATTGAAACAGACCACCAATCGTGTCTCTGAAGCGATAGAACATGACCTCCCAGGTGGGATGAGAGCAGAGATGTTGCACAGGATGTTCTGTTGGCTTCGGTTCATCAGTATCTCCTCCTCAGAGCTCCTGGACTTCATGCAGGAGCAGCAGAGAGCCATGGAAACCCTCAAAGCCGACGTGGACAAAATACTTCAAAGCTGTGAGTACACCAAACCCACTCATCATCAGGAATCATTGGGTTTATTGCACATAGTCAGCAACATGGGGAGCATCTACTGTATGAAACTTGTGTTTTCACAGTGACGAAGCCCAACATCACGGATCAACACATCCGGATGATCCAACCTCACGAGCTGCAATACGACGATGTCAAAAAGCCCTTCCTGAGCACAGAGAACACGGAGGTGTACAAAGGAAAGTACAGCGGGTTTCCGGTGGCCATCAAGAGATACGTCGACCCGCTGAACACCAGCGTGAGGTGAGATGTGAATCCAGGGGACTCCTCAGACAGCCTTACTGGTTTGATATGGTCATATGTTCATCCTCAACGTTGTCTCCAGCGCGCTGAAAAAGGTCTTCGACAAGGAGGTGGAAACCATGCGGCGCTTTGAGTCGCCCAACATCTTGCGAATGTTTGGCATCTGTGTTCAGGAGTCCGGTAAATGCAGAGCATCGCAGGGTATCGGGCCACATCGGACCTTCTTCAACACTAAAGTGCTTTTATCACGTCGTCTCAGGCACCAACCCCCGGTTCCTCATCATCATGGAGTACTGTGAGAAGGGAAGTCTGCGCGAGGTCCTGGACTCGGAGGGGGCCGCTCTGTCCTGGCCCACCAAGGCTCGGATGAGTCTGGACGCAGCGCGAGGGCTCTACCGGTCAGTCATCATTGTGGGGGGGGGTATGAAGTGCTTCAAACCGGCAGCATCATGTCCCTAAACTCTCTTTTCTCTCAGACTGCACCAGACTGAGGAGAAATCAAAGGTTCACGGATGCCTCAACAGCAGCAAGTTCCTGGTGGCTGAAGGCTACACGGTCAAGGTGCTGAAGCCAGTGCATGCTGGGATGGCCGTGGGGGGGGGGGGGGGGGGGGGGTTGAAGGAAGTCTTGATGGGTTGTTGTGGTTGTTTTTAGCTGGGGGGCTTCGAGCTGTCGAAGACAGAGACGTCCCTGAGGAAGACGACGAGGAAGGAAAGCATCAGTTCGCTGTGCTACTCGTCTCCAGAGATGCTCAACGACATCAACCTCAACTTCAGCAAAGAGTCCGAGATCTACAGGTCTACACCTACTTTATGGTTGCCGTAGTGACGGCCAGAAAAACGACGTAATCACTTGCCGACGCCTCGTCGTGATCCTCAGAATACTTGACAGAATACTTCTTTCTTTTATAATAAAAGTAGACTTCTTTATTAAAGGAGTTTGTATAAGAGTAAAAAAATAATGCGTGAGTATGGGATAGGGCTGTTTATGGCTTTTTAAACCTTCAGGCTTTATTAAGGCTTCCAGAGTTGTTACTAACAACTTCATTAAACTCTTTATTAATGTTATACGAATTATTAAGCGTTCAAACATAAGAAAAGGAGAAGTTAGAGTGGAGCTGGAACAGAATGAATGTTCTTGCTGACTCAGAGATGTTTGTCTTTCAGCTTTGGAATCGTCTTGTGGGAAGTTGCTAGTGGCAAGAGACCCTTTGTTGGTGCGTACTCTTTATTTAACAAAGTCTTCAACGTCAACACCATACAGCCTGCACTCACACATCTATTAATATGTTACATATCAGATGAGCCAACTTGATTTTCTGCTGACATTCATTCAGATTCATTCGCATTGAGCAAAGTGCAGCAGCACCTGATACGAATGTCGTTGGTTCTGCAGGGACTTTTTTACATTACATGTCATTTAGCTGACGCTTTCACCCGAAGCCACTTACAACTGCCTTCTAGTTCTGTTCTTAATGCTCTCTCGCCCTTTTTGTCAGGTTGTGTAAACAAGGACATCTCTAACAAAGTGTGCAAGGAGCAATTCAAAGAGGAGCTCCCCAAAGATTGTCCCCCAGCACTCGCTGGTCTGATCGACGACTGCCGAGCCTACGAGGCCTTCCACAGGCCGACCGCTGGAGGTAACGCTTTAGTGCTGATCCTCTACTAGACCAGTAGCTAACTTTAATGTGGGAAAAGAAACGCACACAAAACGCGCATTAATGAATAAGTAGAATGTTCTTTGTAACTCTGTGTTTGTCCTCTGCAGCTCTGGTGGATAAACTGCCCGGCGTGGTGGCCCAGATAGATCAGCCCTGAGCCTTCTGGTCATGGACATCCTCAGAAGAACAAGAACATCCACACGGAAAATGTACACTGAAAGCCACACTTCTCTATTCCGCTTCTCTTGGCTGAGCATCCCATAACGTTCAAACCTTGCTTTGTGTTTTCAGCAAATGCTGTTTTTCTAACGATGGTTGTTGGGGGGCCACAGCTTCTGCTGAGGTTTTGAAAAGTTACTTCAGGGAAACATAGATGATACAGTATCTTCTATCAGGGGTCCAGAGTCCAGGTCCTTCAGAAATATAAATGCTCCCATAGACGTCTATGAGGAAATGACTCTACTTCTCTCTTGATTTATTCCCTCAGTAAACATTGTAAACATGAGTTTATGGTCTCAGTCTCTAGTTGTAAGTCTTCAATACATCATGATGTTAATTTGATAATTTTCCCTCATTTGATCAAGAATCAGTCATAAAGCCTCTTGTGAATCAATGTTGTCTTTTTCATTTATTTCTTGCAAGGTAAAAGAAATCTGCAGCAGCTCCTCACGGCGAGCTGAGGCAAACCTCTTCTCCACGTGAGAGAGCATCACACGCGGGTTCATACGTTCACAGACGTGACACCTCGGTTTTGTTATGGTAAAGAAACGGGAATGTAGTTACAATACTTGTCTGAGGAGCGGCCTGTGGACACCTGTGGACACCTGTGGAGACCTGTGGAGACCCAGGGTCCTTCGTCTCACGGTCGAGGACCGGAGACATTCACGTGCTCTGCTCTGCAGAGACACATCCGATGGAAGGGGACAGGTGTTCAGAGTCTCTGCTCCCACACACCCGGTGCTGTGGAACTTTCACACCATCATGATCAGCTTTAGACATTTAATCTAATAAAACATGTATTAGGCATCGTTATGTTTTGCCATAGGTCCTGTTCAGTGATCCTTCCATGACCACAAATCCTCTCTTCGTTTGATTCAACACGGCTGCTGTGAAATATCCTGAATTAAACCAGTAAAAAAATGTTGACCAATGATCCAACTAATTAATGTTAGTTTGATGGCAGAAGGACCTCTGATGCATCGTCTGCTGATGGAGACCATAACCAGGATAAGAAGATAGGGAAACGTGACGTTGATTTGAGCAACGTGAACCTCTCATGTGTGTGACGTGTTCCACATTGCCTCTTCAAACCGTTCCTAATGGTCGAGGATGCGATTCATCTGCTCAACACAAGCTCTTCGGCGGTGACGTCACGGCAGGATGGGGCGGGGCAGAGCGGGCTGTGGCGCCGGGAGATTCGATCCCTGACCGCGGGGTCCTCACCGCATCTCCTCTCCTGCAAAGTAACCCCGCTAACCCCTTTAACGGTTCACCATAGGACCCGTTTGATTCGTGTCTTTGCCCCGGGGCCATGTTGTTACTCTTCGGGCTCCTCTGGAGTGGGATCGGTAGCCGGTAACCCGTCTCTTCCATGCAGGTAACAAGGGGCTTCTCACGGCGCTGCTACTGCTGCTTCAGCCCGAGGATCGTTAGCTAAACAGCTAGCCAACGACAACACGCTAGCGAGCTACAGCACTCGTTACCACCCGTTTTAGTTTTCACATTTTAAGTAAAACCAACAGGAAGGATATATGTTTTTATTTTAATGAATGTATATTTCGAGGTATCAAACAGCAACAACATCAAGTGCACAAATGGTAGCTTAGCTTAAGCGTCCGTGGTTACCAGGGGATGAGAACGGAGGATTGGATTATTGTCATTACATTACTCTTATTTATTTTTTCTCATAACGCTGCTTACAAAACGGAATAAAAACAGCATCGTTTAGATTAGAAAGCAACTCAATAAGCTGCTATCGGCTTCTGTTTTTACGCGGAGGCCCCGTAGTCCTCGGTCTCCAGTTCGCCGCTCAGCCGCAAAAGGCATCACATTCTCCCGGTACTATTCCGGTCAGAAGGCGAATGAGCCGGCAGTTGACCGCCACAAGCTTCCGTATGTCGCGGGGCCGTACACCATTTGGTTAGCTGCTAGTTAGCACGACTTACTGGTTGGGAAGCTTGGTTTTCGTGCAGCTAGTTGGATCACAGGTTCCCTCCACTTAATCAAAAGGACTGAAACCACTCCATGAAAGTAAAGTGTCATTTAAATCTTACATCAATAAAGTATTATGCAAGTATTAACTTTGCATCGAGATGCTCTTTGTCACTGTCTGACTGTTGGATACATGATGTTTCTTGATTAACATTCACACTTCATTAAGCAGGTGGAAGAAGCTCTATCAGGAGTCATGTGTTCATCTCTTTGGAGTCTTTATACTTAGAAGTTACAATCGACACAAGTGCTTCAGCTCCCGACCCGTGTTCCCCCCTGACGTGCAGATGGAGGCCATGGAGGTGGACTCCCCAGGGGAGGTGCAGGCAGGAGGAGGCCCAAGGCAGCGCGCAGTTAATGCGGCATCGGACGCCGACGCGCCGCACGTCATCTCGGACTCCGGCAGCAGCAGCACCGAGGTGGATGATGACGAGGAAGGGGGGCGGCAGACGGCGGCGCCCCCCCGGCTTCCTGCCACCTGGGCCTTCAGTCAGCGAGCGGCGAGCAGCTCGGCGGCCCCGTCGACAGCGCGGCGCATACGGAGGAGACTCAGGTACCCCGAGATTCATTTGTTGTCATAATGATACACAGGGATGAACAAAGATGGTGGACACGGAAATGAGCTGTGAATGAGTTTTTAAAATTTGCATCTTAAGGAGTGTAAAGAACTGCAAAAAAAGGCACACAGACACAAAACATGAGGCACGTATCGGTCCGGTCCAATCAGAGTCCTGCTCTCGGTCGTGATGGTGGTTCTGGACCACGATGGATCCAGGTCTCTGAAGACCTCGGCTTTGCCAGGTGCATGCTGGGTCGCTGAGAAGCCTGTGGCTTTGGGTCCGGCTGGTTAGTCGCTCATGCATGGTCCGAAAGGTGTGATACCATTCTGAATATGTGAAGAGGCGTTGAACGTGTGTGCTGCTGCAGGCAGGGCCTCAGGGTGCACTACCCCAGCCAGACCGCCGCGTCCTCCCGCGGCTTCCCGGACTTCCTGCTGCGGGCGCCAGCCGCCGGCGCGGCCGAGCCGGAGTCCGGCAGCACCACCGAGCTCAGCGAGTCCGAAGGCGAGGAGGGCGGACCTGGTGGAGGCCTGCCCGCTGCGCCGGGGGCCATCGACCCGCCGCCCGCCGCCGGTCCTGCTGTCAGCGCCGCCGTCCAACCGCCCCGGCTGCAGGAAGTCGCTCCGACCGGTGAGTCTGACCGCCGCCCGCGTTGTGTCGAGTACTGGGTCACTCTGTTCCCTCTAAGAGCCCGGCTCTCTGTGTGCAGACTCCAGGTCAGCTGCAGGTGGCCACGGGACAGAAGCTTCAAACCAGAACGTCCAGGTGACCATCGCACCTCTCAGCACCCGTCTCTCCTGAAGCAGTTCTAGATGTAGACCCTAGAGTAGTCTCCCGCCCTCATAATGCCCCTATGCAATGGTACGGGACCACACATCATGCTTATTCTACTAATGAGCTGACAGCAGCAGTCTGTGTAGTGACCAGCAGGGGGCGACTCCTCTGCTCCCATAAAAGTGACTCTACTTCTCTTGATTTATTCCCTCAGTAAACATTGTAAACATCAAGCAGTGGATGGTTTAGGGCGGGGCTACACACTGATTGACAGGTCTCTATATGGCATCTCTATGTCCTCCTCAGTCCAGATAGGGTCGCTTCCTGTTAACTGGTAGCAAACTAAACCTCACAGCCCCCCCCCCCCCCCTCCCCCCTTGCAGGCGGTTCCCTCACAGGTCACCCAGACTTCGGAGGAAGGCGACGTCTGCTCCATCTGCTTCGAGGCGTGGACCACGGCGGGCGAGCACCGGCTGTCCGCCCTGCACTGCGGTCACCTCTTCGGCTCCACCTGCATCCAGCGCTGGTTGGTGGCTCAGGGTTCGTCCGCCAAATGCCCACAGGTCAGTGACCCCCCCCCCCCCCCCCCCAGCCCACTCACCCACAAACACACACACTCTGCTGTCCTCTGGCGGCTCATCTGCATTTGTCCTGTTTCCTCTTTAGTGCAACAAGAAGGCGAAGCGTTCGGACATCGTGCTGCTCTACGCTTCCAAGCTGAGGGCGCTCGACAACTCTGAGCAGGAGACCTTGAAGAGGTGAGCGACCCGGACGCTACGTGGTTTAATGAACTCTGCATCGGCTCCTTGTTACCGGTGACGTGTCCCAGGACACTTAGATGTTGTTTTTTGTCTCCAGGGAATAACTGAAGAATGCTGTTTTGTGTGTGTGTGTGTGTGTGTGTGTGTGTGTGTGTGTGTGTGTGTGTGTGTGTGTGTGTGTGTGTGTGTGTGTGTGTGTGTGTGTGTGTGTGTGTGCAGGTCTCTGGAGCAGGAGCAGTCTCTGCGGAGGAAGGCTGAACTGGAATCAGCGGAGTACAAACTGAAGCTGCAGGTCGTCAACAATAAATACGGACAAGCACAACAAGAGCTGCAGGTACGGAGGACGAGTGTCTTTCAGTTTGTAATTAGAGAGAAGTTTAATAATCCTGTGCTGATAAATGTCCTTTAAAGACGATACATCCCTGAATTTAAACTTGATATACTAATAGTTAAACCGCTGGACTGTCGTGTAGTGGATTTCATTGGAAAGGCCTGGTGTCCTGTCTGTAGGAGCTCAGGTCTCTGATGGCCGGCCGCAGCTCGCTCTCCTCCGGCTCCTCGGGCCCCGGCTGCAGGGCGTCCCAGTACGGCTTCTCCAAGGCGGTGCTGGTGTCCCAGACCGGAGGCTCCAGGGTCCTGTCCTACTGCGGAGCGCTGGGCTGCCTGCTGGCCTCGCAGCCGTCGCCGCACGCCACCCTGGTACCAGGTGAGGAGACGCCTTCCTTCTACTTGGCTTTCACTTCAACTGATTCTCTGTCGGAGTCTAAAATACATCCCGTGCTGTAGTCATTTGTTCTCCCTCGTCAGGTTGTGGCGTGAAGAAGGTGAGCGTGGCCAACATGAAGACGAGTCAGTACGTCCCCATCCACGCCAAACAGATCCGAGGTCTGTGCTTCAACCGGCAGAACGACAGCCTGCTGCTGTCGGCCGCTCTGGACAACACCCTCAAGCTGACCAGGTACCCCGATGATGTCATCACCCTGTAGGCACTGGCCTCCATGGTGTCAATATTCAGTGACATCGTTGTTGAGAGGAGAGTGAGTGACGTTAGCAGCTAACCGCTAACAGCAGTGACCAACTTGAATAAACCCAGATGTTTTGACATCATTATTACTGTACATTACAGAGGAATTAAGCTCTAAGCACATCGTAATACATCAAACGTACTTGTGTGTGTCTGCCCTCAGTCTGCTGACCAACACGGTGGTCCAGACCTACAACGCCGGGAAGCCCGTGTGGAGCTGCTGCTGGTGTCTGGACAACAGCAACTACGTGTACGCGGGTCTGAGCAGCGGCTCCGTGTTGGTGTACGACACCCGAGACACCAGCACGCACGTGCAGGAGCTGCAGCCGCTGCGCTCCAAGTACGCGCGCAGACACGCACGCACGCACACACACATGCATATATACACACACGCGCACACACACACCATATGAACTCAAATGAAAGCATCTAACGATGTTAGCGGTGCTTCTACCGGTGCATTCTTTGTTCTTCTGATAAACGTAGCCCCTCCCCTTGCTCTGATTGGCCGACCCCCTCATTTGTCGGCTTTGTTTGCACGTCGTCTTGAACTGTTGAGCACTTAAAGGCTGATAGCATCCCGCCTTCTTTGCGTCCCCCCCCCCAGGTGTCCCGTGGCGTCGCTGTGCTACGTCCCGCGGGCGACGTCCAGCGCGTTCCCCTGCGGCGGGCTGATCGCCGGCTCCCTGGAGGCCGCCTGCTTCTGGGAGCAGGTCAACGAGGCCACGTACCGGCCGCACGCGCTGCCGCTGGAGACCACGGGCTGCACCGACATCCAGGTGGAGACGGAGAGCCGCCACTGCCTGGTCACCTACAGGCCAGGTGAGAGGCGCCGCCATGCTCGCTGCGCGTCCTGACCCTCCTCCCAGGTCAAAGGTTAAAGTGTGTCCCCCCCCCCCCCACCCCGCAGGGCGCTCCCACCCGACCCTGCGCTGCGTCCTGATGGCGCTGACCCGGACCCCCCAGCAGGACTCCGCCCAGCTGCCCAGCTGCTCCTACTCGCCCGTCCAGACGTTCGGCGCCGGCTCGTCCTGCAAACTGCTCACCAAGAACGCCGTGTTCAAGAGCCCCCAAGGGGGCGGGACCCTGGTCGCCGCCGGCGACGAGGCGTCCAACTCCACCATGGTGGGTCCTGTTTGTGTGGCCCGGGGGGGCTGCATGGTACTAATGGAAGTACTGATGCAAGGGATGCATTTAGAGCGTCCTTTGGATTAGTCATTAATATAGTGTGTGTGTGTGTGTGTGTGTGTGTGTGTGTGTGTGTGTGTGTGTGTGTGTGTGTGTGTGTGTGTGTGTGTGTGTGTGTGTGTGTGTGTGTGTGTGTGTGTGTGTGTGTGTGTGTGTGTGTGTGTGTGTGTGTGTGTGTGTGTGTGTGTTTTCTATTGAAATGTATTGAGTTCATTTTATTTCCTTTTCTAAAGGGGACCAAAGCTTATTTTTTTTAAGTCAAGAATTTCATTTTAGTTTTCTTTTTTGATTTGTCTCGTAAAGTAATGGATTAAGTTGTCATTTTTATTCAAAATACATTTAAATATGCCCCCCCCCCCAGGTGTGGGACGCGGCCAGCGGCTCTTTGCTCCAGAAGCTCCCGGCCGACCTGCCGGTGTTGGACATCAGCCCGTTCTCTGTGAACGGCGAGCACTTCCTGGCCTCGCTGACGGAGAAGATGCTGAAGCTCTACAGGTGGGAGTGAAGGAGGACGACGCCGATAGAGACGCACACACACACGCACACACACACAGAGTCGATGCGGGAGGAAACAAACATTTCGTCTCGTCCGGCGACCTTTGACCTGCACAGAAAGTTGGACGCGGCCTGGATTGCGTTCACACAGGTCAAAGGTCAAACTGTGTGTTTGGATCTTCATCTCGGCCGTCGTGAAGCGCTGAGACGTTTTAACTCGACTGCACATCTTCGTTTGGTACTGACTGAAGATCCTGCGTCACAGGGGAGCCGCTCGTTTTCTTCTAGAACGAAGCGTGAAAAATGCGCAACATTTTTCATCATCCTCTTTCTTCTGGATGGACCTTCTGGTCTAAAGAATGAAGATCTTCAGTCACATCAGAAGACGACAAAACGTCGGCAGGTATTTAAACCAAAGTCACTGGTTTGCTTTGTGCGTTTAAACAACTTAAACAACATAAAAGGACGCTAACGATGAAATGCCAAATCAGCCTCCTGGTGTCATTGAAGCAAAGGTTTGTTCTAATGAAACCAGTCAAGATGGAAATAGATGCGATAGACTTTCAAACTATGAGAAGTTGCTGCTATTGAAAGTCAATAAAACGAATCCTTCGAGTGCAGCGAAAAACTCACTAAACAATAAACAAAGAGAAAATCTTTCACTTTGCACAAAAACAAGTGAAGCTACTTTGAAGATTTTATCCAAGAAAACCTTTTTCCCAGCTGTCACCTTCCTTTTCTCACCTGTTTTTTCTCTCAGGGTTTCTGTTTATTCCTTTTTTATTTCTTTTTAATTATATACAAAGACACTTTGGGATGAACTCCCCACCAACACTCGCTTTGACCGACTGTCTAAAGGAAGTTGGAAATGTCGGCCGTTTGCGAAGTTTCGCACGCCGCTACGAGCGGGACCCGGTGAGGTTTAGAAGGTCAAAGGTCAATGAGGTAAAACATTCAACTCATCTGGTGGATTCATTTTGATTTGAATTCAGATTAAAGTTTCTCTGAGTTATTCAAACATTCTTCTGTTACATCAAGCTTGTCGTGTTTTCTTCACGGTTCATTGAAAGACTTTAAACTCTGAACCGAACATTAAGTGCCAAACGACTGCGGTTTGCTCTACAGTTTCACTTTCTAAAGGAAGTTGTATATATGTATATTTGCTACCAGTTCTTTGTGTACGAAATTAATAAAGATTATGGGTTATTTTTAATGAAAGTATTCAGAGTCAAGTCTTTAGTGTTGGAAAAGTACTTTTTGATAAGATGAGGCGAAATGTTCAAAGGTTTGATGCCATATTATGGCCAATGTTTTGGGAAATAAAGAATTGAGTTCAAAAGCTCTATTTTAAAATAATTTCATTTTAAGGGACAGTGAAGGACTTGGACCTCTGGTGGTGAGTTAGACTGCATCCTTCATTCATGGCTTCTGAAGAAACAACAATCCCATGGAAAAAGTCAACCTTCATATTATCCACACTAGTTTTAAAACGTCCCAGCGTCAATGAATCCATTTCATCTTTAGTAGAACTATTGTTTCAGAAGCGTGCAGCCGACCTATGGTGCCTTCAGGGACCGTGTAAAAAAACCACTTTGTCCTTTGTGGGCCTCCGTAGCAACATGGTGGACTTGAGCCGTGAAAGACTCATTTCTAATTAAAGAACAGATCGTTATAATGTACATTTATCCTACTCATTTAACATATAGTCATATTTTTGTTGGTGTAACTTGTTTAAACCCTTTGAAGTATGTTGTGCCGTTTCATTTAAGTCTTTAAAAGCTAAAACTGGAGTAGCATTGTAAAGAGTATTTTTGAATGTATCCGTAGTATTTTAATGAGGATTTTAGTGGTGCTACACTTGTTTTTATGACATTAAAGAAACCCTGCGACTAAATGAATGTCTTTTGAAATATTCAGCCTTTTTTTTACTGCAAACTTTGGGATTCTTATAAAACGGCATGAAAACAAAATAAAAATGTAGAATATTTTGACATTGTCTTTATTATTTTTAATTCTGACATTTTGGATAAATAATCGAATGGTGACTTTTTATATACGGATATCCAAAGTATATAACTGATCTAGTACAGTTCATCACATTTCACGCTTATCTTAAACGCTTATCTCATTATTTATGAGCTGTCCGTGACCATCCTCCGAAGAAGGAAAAAAAACAACTTTGCTCCTAGTGCTCGTTTCTCCCACGGCCCCTGAACGCAGCAGCAGGCTGACTGGCTCCGTGAAGATGGCGGACTGTATACGTGTTCCTCTTCTCCTGCTTACGATCTGCAGCTTCTCTTTGCACCCGATTCGAGGAGAAAACAACGTTATCGCTAAACTCGCAGCTAATGTTGATATTCCGCAAAAACCTGCCGGAGGTCCGGGGCCGGCGGCGGGGATCCCTGGAGCCGCAGAGAGGATCCCGGGAGCCGCGGCCTCGCTGCCTCGGAGGCGCTCCACCGGGTGGAAGTTGGCCGATGAGGGGGTGTGCAGGGAGGACCTGACCCGGCTTTGCCCCAAACACTCGTGGAACAACAACCTGGCGGTGCTGGAGTGTCTGCAGGACAGGAAAGAGGTAGGTTAGCGGGACGGGAGGACGTGTCCTCCGGGGAAAACGGGCAGGGTGTGCCTGCCTAACGGAACCCGGCTAACGGTAGCACTGCTAGCATCCCGCTAGCAGAGGACGTCACGCCAATCGCCTGCAACATATGGAGCAATTAATACACTTTTGCCGTATGCTTCATAAGTTGCGAGCTGGAGGAAAATATTAAATCTATATCCAGAGTCCTCTGAAGCCACAGTTCACTTCGGCGCAGTGCCACGGATGGTGGTTAGCTTCTTTACACACGGCTCCTTTCCGAATCGTGTCTCGTCTTCAGCGGGTCCGTTAACTGCAGCAGCGTTTCATGGATTGGCAGCAAATATAAACCATTAATGGTGTTTTCGTCCAATACATTTCAGCCGAACTGGTCCGAGGACACAGCTGTCTCACGCTATCGCAGCATCTGGCCGAGCTTGTTGTCTGTGATTAACAGTGTGTTATAACACCCTGAAACCCGCAGTTTATTAACGAGGTTCTGCGATACTATGAAACGACGTGCTTCTGGACTAGCTACCTGCTAACTTAATACACGTAGGCCGCAGCAACAACAGTTGGCAGCCAGTGAAGCTTGGATACGCATCAGACAGCTCGGTAACCCGGCGACTTTGTCAGAAACCTGGATATCTGGTGTTGAGCTAATGTTGAGCTAACATGGGGATGCTAACATGGGGATGCTAACATGGGGATGCTAGCAGGGGGACGTGAGCCCGGCTGCTCGTTACCAAGCGGCGCGTATGACCGAAGAACTCTTTTTTTTTTTTTTTTTAAAAGAAAAGGAAAGTTTAAAGCTGCTTTCTTTGCATGGACTCTCGTTTCTTTTCTTCTTGGGGATCAGGAGTCACTGCGGGTTTATGGGGTGGTGACGGATGTCCGGACATGTTGATGCAACACGTGACCACAAGATGATCATACGGATAAAGGAGATAACCTCCTGGTGTCAATGATCGGTGCAAACCGCTTCCTGCTGCAAGCCTCTAACCCTGTAAACTATCTTACTGGCTTTAGCAAGATACGGTTTAAAAGGCAAAGGACTTCTTCTGTTTGCAGAACAAACGATGACTAATCTTTTAACAGTCAAGTCCCAAAACGAGCACAAATAGTGACATGTCCACCAAAGAGACGTTTTAAAGATGAGTAACTTTTAACATGTCCATTGACGAACCATTTAATCGAGTCACCATCTCCCAGCCGAGCTGCACGCGTGCATGAGGAGATGCATGAGGAGATGCCTCCTGAGGAGATGCCTCCTGAGGAGAAACCCGGCCTCCGGATGTACGACTAGAACTTCCCCAGCAGAGGCTGCCGGATTTATTTGTCTTTCTCTGACTCGGCTGTTTGGGAAAGGTGGAGGCCGCTCACTATTTACTCCTCTCAGTGTTTGGAAGCGGCTCTTTAACACCAGACGACACCAGCTGCCCGTCATCAGAAGGTGTTTCTGGTGTTGCTCCTTTATTTTATTATCTGCTGATCTGTGAAGAGGTGAAGAAACACACCCACGTGTGACCAGCTGGACCCTTAAAAAGCACCAAGGACTCCCACCTTCAAAGTGGCCCGTGGGATTGTAGTAGTTTCTCCAAAGTGAGGATCTGTTGCTTTTCTGTTTTTGCGTTGTTGTAAATGGACAAAACGTTAAATGGATTAATTATGTCATTATTTCAACAGTTTGTTCCTGATATATTGAGCAACACTGTGGTGCATGGAGCAGAGAGGGTGTGCCGGGATCCTGCTCCATGTCCCATGAGGAGGACACGCACCCCCCCCCCCCCCGCTCCCCGGGCCCTTAGTGTGTGGGGCGGTTAAACCTGTAAAACCACAGGATGAAAACGCAGGCGTCAGCTAACTGACGTGTGATGTATTAACTTGTTTGTAGTTGTCAGGAGAAACGATTCCTGCACGAAGCCACGTGTTTTATTTGGGCCGAGCTCCTCCTTCTGGTCGAGGCCTCGAGAGCCTCTTTTAGACTCTCAGCACACTGGTGTTCTGCTGTGGTTTAGTGTGCTGGGAGTCCGGATGGGGGGGGGGGGGGTCTGAGGTCCTCCCCCTGGGCTGCTTAGCGCATTAATGCTGCGGGACGTCGGCTCGGTGTGAATGAAAACCCTCAAGCCTGGTGTAAACCTCCTGGTTCCTGGTCTGAGGAACCAACGGGCCGGATGGGGTCCGAGCCCGGTTCCCGGGGGGGCGGGATGTTGTTGTCCTGTTGAAACAGGAAACGCAAAACTGGTGCCAAAACCTTTTGAAAAAGCTCATTGTCTCCGACGCAGCGTCCCTCTTTCTGCCCGGAACTCTGCAGTCCTCTGTGTCTTCCACTGTTACATGGAGTACTGCATGGAGTACTGCATGGAGTACTGCATGGAGTACTGCATGGAGTACTGCTACTTGAACTGCAGAAGGCTCCTGGTCCGGATCCTTATTAACGGCTCTTCTTGTGTGACGGGCGTTTTCCGGTTGCTAAGCAGCATCCGTTGTGGGTCCGGCGTCTGAGGCTGGTTGACGTGGGGGGCCGGGGGCTGGGAACACATCTGTCACACACCTGACCCAGATGTTTGGAGGCCATGTGCCCAGCTGACCTCCATCAGCTGATCAAACACCTCCTGTGTGCTGCCTGCTTTCGTTCTTCTCGTCTCATCTGTGGCTCTTTTCCGTTTTCATGACTCGATTTAAGACGTGAACTCGAGGACCTGCGGCTCTGATATCTGCCCACATTGAGAAATGAAATGGTTTGTTGAATGCTTTGGTCCTCTAGTAATATCTTTTTAACCAAAGCAGCAAATATTCACATTAGAGAAGCTTTTACCAGCCGGTCAAAGCCTCTTAAATATCCACATTACATGAAAATGCTCTAAATGGTTGTCAACAAATACGGTCACTGTCATGCAGAGAAATATACCTCAAGACATCAGCCTCTGCTTTTTGTAGATGAATGAATGAATGTGTGGATTCATCAGCTCAGTGAAGCTCAACAGAAGTGAGACCATGAAGTCCTGATGGATTCATGCGAGACCAACAGTCACTTTACTCAAATTCCAAATCTGACTGAACGCAGAGAGGAAGGCTCTTAATGTGTGGATGGCTCAACAGTTACGTAACCACGGTAACACTTGACACTCTTAGAAATGTGAGTCCTCTCCACCTTTACGCTTTGTTCTGTTTCCATGGAGGAGCAGGACTTTACATGTGTTCTGATCTAATGTTCTGGAGAAGGTGCTCCGAGGGTTATGGTTTGAATCTCTCCGCTGCTTTGGTATTCCTGCTTCTGTTCCACCATTATAAAGTCACCAATGCTCTCCGGTGCTCCTCCACATCACGGTGTCTTAATTCCTTTTACACTCCCAGTTCATTCTTTCAATGAAGTAAAAACCCATTTGACGCAGTGAGACGTTATTGGACACTTTTGGAACCCGTGAAGATGATCAGCTGAAGACTCTAAAGGAGGCTCTGGAATGGTCTAAACTAAGGCAGCTCGTTAGTGAACAGGAGCTGCTGTCACGTCGAGCTCTTCCTGCGATAACAAAGCGCCGCGTGTACGACCTGACTGACCTCGTGTTGCTCACATTCCCAGCTTTCTATTGATTTCATTTCCTCAGTGAGTCATGAGTTAGGACTTCTGACGTCCTCCCCCTCGGTGGGAGCTGGCCCAGATGCATTCGCTGTCTGTGGGACACCGGTGTGTCAAGTACACTGCAAATAGAACACATGAATATTAAAACACAGACACAAACAGCCTGTTTCTGGCCCGTAGTGCAGCTACTGTGTGGTAAACCACACACACACACACACACACACTGTTCCAGTCACGCCTCCATCAGGGGACACAGCGGTGATTTGTTTGCTTTGGTTGAAGAGGAGGAGACACTGTGCCGTTTGGACATGTCTCAACCACACGGTTTACTTCAGGTCTACAACGCACAGACGAAGAAGAACCTCTGCTTTAAATTGTCAGAGCTTCATGAGTTAAAGCTGCATTCTGTGTAGTGACCAGCAGGGGGCAGCTCCTCTGCTCCCATAGACGTCTATGAGGAAATGTAAAACATTGTAAACATGAGTTTATGGTCTCAGTCTCTAGTTTCAAGTCTTCTTCAATGCAGCATGATGTTCATTTAGTGAATGATGGTCCATTTAGAGTCAAACATGCTTTAAGGAGGGGCCTAACGCTGGTGTTTGGCCCTCGAGTCAACAGGCGCCTGAACGCACCACTACAGACCAGCTGGCAGTGGTCACATGTGATGCGCTTGCCTCCATCTTTACGAGTCGCGCTAGTCGTCCTCTTAAAGAACATCTGGAGGAATGATCTCTAATGTCTCCTCTGCTTCTTTTTTTCCAGGAAACTGAAATTGCAGCCGAATGCAACCATGTAAGTGTTTTCCTTCCTCAAACACCACTTCCCAGCATGCACCTTGTTTTCCCTACATTTGAGTGTGAAAGCTGCTAGATCCACTCAAACCACCAGAGATGCCCTGCACACCAGCCTCTTCTGGAGCTTTCAGCCTCATGACGTCCATCCTCGTGTTGTTTGTACCCTCCAGCTGCTGTGGAACTACAAGCTGAACCTGACCACCGACCCCAAGTTTGAGTCCGTAGCCGTGGAGGTCTGCAAGACCACCATCTCTGAGGTGAGTGCTGACGCCTTCTTCAAACTCTCTGCTGTGAAAAGATGGTGAAATATCCCCACGGTTTCTTCTCCCACCGTCTGACCACCTCGCCTCCTCGCTCAGATCAAAGAATGCGCGGCGGAGGAGCTGGGGAAGGGCTACCTGGTGTCCTGCCTGGTGGATCACCGCGGCAACATCAGCGACTACCAGTGCAACCAGTACATCACCAAGATGACCACCATCGTGTTCAGCGACTACCGGTTCATCTGCGGCTTCATGGACAAGTGCCGCGAGGACATCAACGCGCTGCGCTGCGGCAGCATCAGCACCGGGGAGAAGGTGCGTTGTTGTTTCATGGGGGGGGCTGACTGTGAGACCCCATCGTCTCCCTCTCTGACCCCTGACCCCCCCCCCTTTTGCTCCCTGCGCAGGACGTCCACTCTCAGGGCGAGGTCATCGCCTGTCTGGAGAAGGCTTTGGTGCGGGAGGCCGAGGAGCAGCAGGGGGCGCATCCCATCAAGGACGAGTGCAAGAAGTCCATCATGAGGGTGGCCGAGCTCTCCTCGGACGACTTCCACCTGGACCGCTACCTGTACTTCTCCTGCCGGGAGGACCGCGAGCGCTTCTGTGACAAGGTGAGGGACGGCCTTCAGCTTCACGCTTCCTCTCAGCGGCAGGGAGGCGTTTTGAATCTAAGAGAGACGCGTCTGTGTCACCAGCTTTGCTTCTTTTACATTGGACATAAGTGCCTTTTTTTTAACCATCGGGTCTCCATGGCAACGCGCCTGTAAACGCGTCACACCAATGTTGGCTACGGAGGATGTGGCTCTTAATTACCAACACTTAGAAATGTAGAATTCTGCCCCCCTGTAACACGATATCAGAGCAATAAATCTGTCTCTGTCCTCCAGACGCTGGCCGGAGAGGGACGAGTTTACAAATGTCTCTTCAATCACAAGTTCGAGGAGGCGATGTCGGAGAGGGTGAGTGTGAAGGTCGATAAACATTCCCCAAGGCCACTGCTACAAAATAAAAGCCTCTGGACAACCGTTTTCCCTCCACTGACTTGATTGATGAAGTGACTCTGCGCTCCTCAGTGCCGCGAGGCGTTGACCACCAGGCAGAAGCTGATCGCCCAGGACTACAAGGTGAGCTACTCGCTGGCCAAGGCCTGCAAGTCGGACCTGAGGAAGTACCACTGCAGCGGCGACAGCAACATGCCGCGGGCCCGCGAGGCCCGCCTCTCCTACCTGCTGCTGTGCCTGGAGTCAGCTGTGCACCGAGGTACGAGCCCCCCCCCCCCATCTGCACGGCTTTTGATTTTCATGATGGTGGCAGAGTGGGGAACTCATTCATCTTCATACGATAAGTTTTGAACAATAACTTCTCCCCAGGCCGCGTGGTCATGGGCGAGTGTCAGGGCGAGATGATGGACTACAGGCGGATGCTGATGGAGGACTTCTCCCTGAGTCCGGAGATCGTGCTGCACTGCCGGGCGGAGATCGAGGGCCACTGCTCGGGCCTCCACCGCAAGGGCCGCACGCTGCACTGCCTCATGAGGGTCGGCCGGGGCGACGCCGGCGCCATCGACGCCAACTGCCAGAGGGCGGTGAGTCGGGTGGATGCCCTTTGTCTCACAGCATCACCACGGCAACCGCCTCCTCAGCGCCTCACCGCTTGTCGTTGTTTGTCTTCAGCTCCAGACTCTGATCCAGGAGGCCGACCCCGGCTCCGACTACCGCATCGACCGGGCCCTCAACGAGGCCTGTGAGTCGGTGATCCAGACGGCCTGCAAGCACATCCGCAGCGGGGACCCCATGTGAGTGAAGGGCTTCCTCCACCCGCTACACCTCCTCCTCCACCATCACACACACACACACACAGCCTCCAGCTACACAATGTTCTTCTCCTGAGTTTCTGCGTTTAGTTTTTATTCACTGCTGACCAGTACTACAACCAATTTCATTTCATCCGATTCAAAGAGGCGTCTCTCATGGGTTTAAACTGAATTGTCCTCTTCTCATTGGATCTTATTTGCTCACGAAAGAAGAGAGTATTTAAAATAAAAGGACTGCGTGTGTTGCTGCAGGATCCTGTCGTGTCTGATGGAGCACCTGTACACAGAGAAGATGGTGGAGGACTGTGAGCACCGGCTGCTGGAGCTGCAGTACTTTATCGCCCGGGACTGGAAGTGAGTCGGCCTCCTCCTCTTCTTCCTCTTCCTCTTCCTCCTCCTCAGCTCACAAGCTTTGTGGAAGCATGAAAGAGAAAATCCAGAAGCGTCTGTTTCAGCCAAGCCGTGTTCTTTAAATGTTTGTTCATGGATTCTTCTTCACCAAACCAATGATTCCAGTTCTTCATCACTGCGTTAAGAGCAGCATTTATTGAAATAAAGAGTAGAAATGATACATTTAACACTGTATTTCATGTTTTATGTTCGGTCTGATTCAATTAACACCCATATTGCCCAATGATGTAAGTGTGAATCCCTGAATCTGACCCCCCCAGGCTGGATCCCATCCTGTACAGGAAGTGTCAGGGCGACGCCGCCCGGCTCTGCCACGCCCACCGCTGGAACGAGACCAGCGAGGTGATGCCGCCCGGCGCCATCTTCTCCTGCCTGTACCGCCACGCCTACCGCTCGGTGGAGCAGGGCCGCCGGGTGAGTCTTCCTGCCAGTGGGGGGGGGGGGGATCTCTGTAAATACTGTAGCACTCTCAAAGGTCAGCTCCATCACACCTGACCGGAGGCCCACATTTCAAATTACTAGATCATTTTAAAAGAGGCCCTTTAATGTTCTAATGTTTCTTTAAAATTGGTCTAGTATTAAACGAGACATTACGACATTTACGTCCACTAAAAATTATTATTAGTACAAGTGTCCCACGGAGACAATAAGCAGCCTGTTATCTTCTGCTTGACCCCCACCCCCCTGTATCAGGGGTTTAACATGTTTTCAGTGGATGTAAATGAGTTTTAGAGAAGAGATTTCAGTATGCAAAATAAAAAATGAAGTCTCATTGACCAGAGAATGTTGTCGTAGCTCCTCGATGGGGGGTCTGAAGCAGGGAACCAGGGTTTGACTGTGAGTACGTCGAGCCGCTGAACTGATGATGATGATGATGATGATGATCTCAGGGAGCTGGACTTCCTGTCATGATGTCCGTGGTGTGCAGGAGAAGTGATTGCACTCTGTAATTCCTATCTGGTGTCTGCATGTGGGAGCTGGTAGTAATCGTGATGTGGAGCCTCGATGCACATCTCAAATCATGGAACGCACACTTGTGATGATTAATGAGGAGCCCACGTGACGTGATGCTCCACTCCGATTTGTTCTTCTGCTCTCAGAGCCTTCTGGTGTGTGATCAGACTGCGTTTCCTCCATCACAAGAACAACAAGCTTCCTTTGACTAGTGGTCCCGTTAGCGTCCGAGCTACCTAGCACGCTAATTATTATCATACGCAATTATTCCTAATCTTAATGGCTTGCATCCTGACATCAACATGTGGCTCAGACGGCTACATGAGAAGCTGAAGTTAAACCCTGCAGGTAGTTTGTTCATTTGATCCGAGCAAAGAGACCTAAAAGATCCCCTTACGATGCATCTCAGAGTGGAGTATCACGCCGAGGCCTCTTCCCACAACACAAGCTACTGTTCTCTAAGCCGACGTGCCCCCCCCCCCCAGCTCTCCAGGGACTGTAAGGTGGAGGTGCACAGGATCCTCCACCAGAGGGCGCTGGACGTGAAGCTGGACCCTGAGCTCCAGAAGCAGTGCATGACCGACCTGGGGAAGTGGTGCAGCGAGAAGACGGAGCCCGGCCAGGAGCTGGAGTGCCTGCAGGACCACCTGGAGGACCTGGGGCCCGGCTGCAGGGACGTGGTGGGCAACCTGACGGAGCTGGAGTCCGAGGTAACGGCTGCCGCTACCCACAATGCAACACCAGAGGCCTGGGGTTCCCCTCGTTTTAGATCACAGGGAAATCACATCGTCTTATTTAGTTTGTGTCTTTGTCACATAACGGACCTCGTGTTTTAGACGTTTCTTCCCCTCTGGACGCAGTAACTTTATTTCTCCGTCTGCTAATCTCTTTGAAGTCCACGTTGTTCGGGTCCTAATGGGTTTAACGGATAGAGGTAAAATGTCTCTGGTCTGTCCTCAGGACATCCAGATCGAGGCGCTGCTGATGCAGGCGTGTGAACCCGTCATCCAGACCTTCTGCCACGTGAGTCTGAGCCACCAGAACATGAAGCGGATCTGATGAAGCACACAGTGAAGCCATGTTTGTTGTATCTGTCTCTCAGGAGGTGGCCGATAACCAGATCAACACGGGGGACCTGATGGAGTGTCTGGTGCAGAACAAACACCAGAAGGAGATGAACGAGAAGTGTTCTGTGGGAGTGACTCACTTCCAGCTGGTGAGGATCAGAACCTTTCACAGAACCACAGCAGACAAACGGGCCGACGCGCTAACCAGCTGCTCTCCCTCCAGATCCAGATCAAAGACTTCCGTTTCTCCTACAAGTTCAAGACGGCCTGCAAGGAGGACGTCCTCAAGCTGTGTCCCAACATCAAGAAGAAGTAAGACACTTTATACCAGCGCGTTCGTCCCAACAGGAAGGTCCACTTACTGGCTCCTGGGGGGGGGGAAGAGCTGCTCTTCTTCTTCACCTGTTTTGTAAACGTTGACTTCTCTGAAATCGCCGCTTTTCTACTGAAGAAGGGTTACAGCTGTCCTCCTCTGACCTCGCTGTCCTCTGCGTCTCAGTGGAGCGACTCGCTGCTTCGTCCCCGGCGGTGTTTAAAAAGTAACCTCACCGTGTTGCACTGTAGGGTGGACGTGGTGATCTGCCTCAGCACCACGGTGAGGAACGACACGCTGCAGGACGCCAAGGAGCAGCGGGTGTCCATCAAGTGTCGCAAACAGCTGCGGGTGGAGGAGGTGGAGATGGTAGGTTCACTCGCCTTCACACATCTGTAAAGGCAGTAAACACATCTGGGTTCTTCAATGTTTCCATGAACCCGTCTGAGCTTCGTCTTTCTCTCTCCAGTCAGAGGACATCCGCTTGGAACCAGAGTTGTACGACTCCTGTAAGCAGGACATCAACCGGCTGTGTCAGAACGTGGCCTTTGGAAACGCACAGGTACACGCACACACACACGCACACAGGTACACACACACACACACACACAGGTACACACACACATTTCAGAGTACGGAGTTGATTAAAAACAGGAAGTGGACTTTGAGAATGTGGGCGGGCCCTCGGGTCATCGGGTAGTTGAGGCTGTTCTTCGGGTCCCTGTAATGATTCTGGTGTATTATTCACTGTGAGAAGGACTCTGTGCTCCAGGTGGTTCTGACCCGTGGCTCCGTGTCTCTGTAGGTCATCGAGTGTCTGAAGGAGAACAAGCGTCAGCTGACTCAGCGCTGCCACCAGCGCATCTTCAAGCTGCAGGAGGTGGAGATGGTGGATCCTGAGCTGGACTACCAGCTGATGAGGGTCTGCAAGCACATGATCAGGGTAGGCCAGTAGAACCAGCACCACAGGGTCACTGTAGACCAGTAGAACCAGCACCACGGGTTCTGATCTGAAGTCTGTGTGTTTCAGAGGTTCTGTTCGGAGTCGGAGGGGAAGAACGTTCTTCAGTGTCTGAAGCAGAACAAGAACAGCGAGCTGATGGACCCAAAATGCAAGCAGATGATCACCAAGAGACAGATCACCCAGAACACAGGTACACGCACACACACACACACACACACACAGGTACACACACACACACACACACACACACACACACACAGGTACACACACACACACACACAGGCACACACACACACACCCTCACCACCTCCTCCTGTTGCTCCTGCAGACTACAGGCTGAACCCGGTACTGAGGAAGGCCTGCAAAGCCGACATCCCCAAGTTCTGCCAGCCGGTCCTGAACAAGGCCACGGCCGACAGCGAGCTGGAGGGTCAGGTCATCTCCTGCCTCAAGCTCAAATACGCCGACCAGGTCAGACGCCGTTTAGAGAGTCAGCGTTTGAGGTTCCTTTGGTTTTTGGGCCTTTTAAAGAAACTAAAATCAGGTTGTTGTTGGTGATTTTTTTTGTGTTGTATCGATTTCTTCACCAACGGCCCCCTAAATCCTATAAAACCTGGAGAAACCAGACAAACCTCTTCTACGTGAAATCCCAGTGTGTAAAATGTCACGTTGTAGAACTGAAAACTACTTTAAAGGAGGCTTCTGTTCAGGCCTCACAGTGGACCACCGGTAGGGGTCCGGATCTTTGTCTAAGTCCGGTTCCTGCCGCTGTAAATCCAAGATAAAGCCCTTCATGAGTTGTTCTAAGTGTGTGTTTCTGTGTGTGTTGTCAGCGTTTGTCTCCAGACTGCGAGGCTCAGATCCAGGTCATCCTGCAGGAGTCGGCGCTGGACTACAGGCTGGACCCTCAGCTGCAGATCCAATGCACGCAGGAGGTTCACTTTGCTGCTTTCTCTCTTCCTCTCACATGCCGAGGCCCGTTTGTCAGTCAGTCTGAACAAAAAGCACGAGAACAAACCCATAACCCACCTCACTACTAACTGAAAACCTTCGCTGGGTTCTGACGGTCCCTGAACGCATCATTTCACCAGCACTTCATTCAAACTTCAGCCCACGTTTGATACTCGCAGACTATTTATATTAAGACATTTATTTATTTATTATAGATATTTAGACTTTAGAAAGGACTCCTGTGATGAAACGTTCATTCTAAATGACAAGAACCCTCTTGAGCTTCTGTCCGTCAAACATCAAAGGATGTGGAAGGTGAAGATGTTCAGGCTGCAGCCCCTCGGTGCCTTGCTCAGCGGCCGCGTGGCAGCAGCTGACAGCTGCGTGATGTTTCCTCAGATTTCCCGGCTGTGTTCGGAGGAGGCGGCGGCTCAGGAGCAGACGGGTCAGGTGGAGGAGTGTCTGAAGGTCAACCTGCTGAAGATCAAACAGGAAGGATGTAAGAAGGTAAACGGCCTGTGTGCTGCCTTCACTGACCCTCGTGGAGCAGAATCTATTAATAAATAATAAATGTGGATACTTGATGAAAATGAGTCGTTTCTGTAGAAAAGGAGAAAATGTATCTTATAGAATTTAATCTCCTCATCTCCTCCCTCCGTGTTGCCTCCTCCTCTTGGTCCTGCAGGAGGTGCTGAACATGCTGAAGGAGAGTAAGGCGGACATCTTCGTGGACCCCGTCCTCCACACGGCCTGCGCGCTGGACATCAAACATCAATGTGCAGCCATCCCGCCTGGGAGGGGACGACGTGAGTCCACCTAGAGGAGAAAACACTGCTTTTATTTATTAAATTACAATGAAAGTGATATTTTTGGCTCCTGGTGATCCATTAACATTCAGTCTGGACATTATGTCTTGTGGATAGAAACCGATTAAACCGTTGCCTCCTCAGAGATGTCGTGTCTGATGGAGGCGCTTCAGGACAAACGAGTCCGTCTGCAGCCGGAGTGCAAGAAGAGGCTTCAGGATCGCCTCGAGATGTGGAGCTACGCCGCAAAGGTGAGACACTTCGGAGCTGAGCAGGTTTAAATTATTTAGCTTTTGAATTGAAGAATCTTTTAAATGTTTGTCCTTATTACAAATTGAATTGAATGAGTGAGCTGTATAACATAAATTTAAAGCGGTCCTTTATTTTGAAAAGCACTTTATAAGCTGCTGGAAGTAAAGGATTTTCTTTCATTGTCAAATTGAAGCAAGAAAAATCTGTTTTATTTTGAAAATGCTGACTTTTAAACTGATTTACTAAGCAGTGGAAAATATATTTAAATGGTCTTTTACTTTGAAATGGTTTGAATGCCCTGTATAAATTCACCGGGCTTTTCATTTGAAACCGAGGTGTATCAAATGTGAGGGGGCTTTTATTTTGATGTGAACACATGTGTCCTCTCCTCACTTCCTGTCAGGTGGCTCCTGCTGAGGGCTTCTCGGACCTGGCTATGCAGGTGATGACGTCTCCATCCAAGAACTACATCCTGACGGTGATTGGTGGCGGCGTGGCGGTGCTCTTTGTGATGGGGCTGCTCTGCGGCCGATTCACCAGGCGCGTCACTCAGCAGCTGAAGGACAGGTAGACCCCGCCCCCTTTGGGTTCAGGACACACCCACCAGAGAAACGACCACCGCTAATCATCAACCCCCCCCCCCCCGCCCCCCTCCCCCTCTGAGTCACCACTTGATTTACAACGAACATTTGCCTCTTTGGCCCGAAGAGGAATTACCCACAATCCTGCAGGACAAAGTGACCTCAGCGATCTGCTCTTCCTTCACTCGGCGGGAGGCCACGCCCCCTGCCACGTTTCTTCTTCTCTTCCCAAGCGTCGATAACGAGCGCGGCCTCCTGCTGTGGTTTTGCCCCCCCCCCCCCCCCCCCTCAGCTGATGAAGATGCATTGTTGCTCTGCGGTTTCTTTCTTGCTCCCCATGTTGGTCGTGGGGCAAAGAAAGGGGTGGGAGGGGCTTGTAAGGGTCAGAGGTTAAGATTGGCAAAGGAGGTCAAATCATACGGAGTGTAAATGTGTAGAAAGTGGGTTTAAAAGTGTGTGTGTGTGTGTGTGTGTGTGTGAGAGAGAAACTGTCCTACCACCAAATTGTTCTAGTTTGTTGTCTTACTAAAGGTTTTTTGGGGGGGGGTTGGATATATCTTTTTTTTTTCTTTTTGCTGATGTGTTAGTTAGATTTTCCCGCCATGGGACTGCCGGGCGGGCGGTGCCAAGCAGTCAGCTCTCCAGGTGGACGGATCAAACGCTCCCAACCAGCTCACTCACGTCTCTCCTCACAGCCGCAGCTACGTGTGGATGCTTGATTTTTACTCTCTGAAGCAGCGGATCTGACGACTTCAGTACTTTTCTGTTTTTTCCCGGCCTTAAAGCCCTCGTCCACCTGCTACTTTTCACAGTTCCGGCGGCCGGTTGGGACGCTTGTTTCCGGTGAGGGGTCCTCCCGGTCCAACCGGGTGGGAGTTTATTGCGCTGGCTGCTGACACAGAAAAAAAAAACAACGGAATAAAATAAAAAGATTCTAGATTATTATAGAGATGTGAACATTTTTGTGTGAAGATGATACTGGAATCACTGCACATTTGTCATTCTTTTTTTATGTTTATATATATCTATCAATACATGGATATATATAAATGTATATACGGTTTTGTCATAGCCTTATTTATTTTACTAATCTTTTTTTTAATTTTTTTTTATATGATTTGAATGTTCTCTGGTTGCCTTTTCTCCAGCCTCTGAGGGGGGGGGGGGGTCCTGCAGGCATCAACCTGTTCCCCAGTGTGACAGTGAAGGCCTCTCTGGTGGGCTTTAATGTGGAGATACTTTGGGGATGACCACTCGCAGCGTCAGAGCCGATCAGCGATGCAGATACGAGGAGGGGGGGGGGCGGGGGATTAGCTCACTAGGAAGCCTTTTAAAACGTTATGATATTTGCGGGGGGGGGATTTGGCGGCCTCCAGTGGCGAGGAGGACTTTGTGTGAAAGCAGAAAACCAAACTTCAGCTTCAGCTTTCAACCGTTTCTCCTGATGTGAGGAACAACAAAGAGCAGCAGATAAAAACTGGAAAACTAGCAGAGAAATAAAAGTACACGATTTAAGCTCAAAGGTCCAGTTGGTAGCTTTATTTTCTTGGTGGAAAGGGGGCGGGACTTGGCCCCCTCCAGTAGAGTCAAGCTGGGTTCTGAGGATCCAGTCTGGTCCGTTCCAGTGTTCTTCTGCTTGTGGTTTGATGCTGGAAGAAGGAGGAGAACCAGGAAGGGCCGTGTTTCGGGGGGGTGGGTTCCATACTGCTGACAGACGGTGAAGCTCCGCCCTCCTCGCGTCTGAATGAGTCGTGATGACGTCGAAATGCCTTTTACTTTTTTTAAATTCATTTCTTCATCGTGGGGGGTTCATCAAAGCGTGCCTACTTGTTGTGTGTACAGAACCTACCCAGAACCCCCTGGGGCGGGGGGGGCAGTGCACACTGAATCCGGCCCGTTGGTTCCATCTCTGTGACCTCGAACGAACGATGGCGACTGGGACGTTTTTACATTTTTAAGTTTGTGATGGTTACGTTTTTTGCTTTGTCTTATTTCATTGAATTCCTGATCATCTGATTACTTGTTCCCCCCCCCCCCCCCCCCCCCCGTCCACTTTTCTTTCCTCTTGTTTGTGGGGGACTTTTTTGTTCTGTACAGTTGAAAAATGAACAGTTTGTTAATAATAATAAAGTCTGCAAGGTTTCTATTCTATAGTCTGTGTTGATTTGTGTCTTTGGCTAAATAGTTTAGTTTAATCATCTACATCTGTTTACATGTCATTCAGCTGACTTTTATCCAATAGAAACACTTCAAACCTCTAATCTCCATCAGCATGTGGAAACATGACCTTAAATGGTTCTATTCAAAAGCTGGTTTTAGCAGCTGCTCCACAGATGATTCAACTTAATCACTTAGAATAATGAACTCGTAACACATTACTTGTCAATCTTCACTTAGTCATGAGCAATAGTGCTCTTCCTTTGTATTTTTAGATGTCACATGATGATGAGGAGGAGACATGAATCATTTCCTTAAAGGTAAAGTGGTTGTGTCCCAATTCCTAACCCTAATCCGGACCCCAACCGCCATGTGTATCCTAAAAAGATCAACTATTGCTCTATAAACCAAAGGCATGTTAGTAAGAGGAAATGGAAGCATGAGAGACACCATCACGTATTAAAATCCTCACACGTGTGTGAACGCTTTCAACGTACAGGTTCACGTGCGTCTTTGTGTACTGGTGCATTCTGGGTGTTTTTCCGTCTCGTACGTGTGTGTGAGAATGTGTGCGTTCTGTCTGTCACTTTTTCAAACATTTAGAAAGAAATTCATGTAAATACATGCAACGACAAAGGCTGTTTGGCAGTAACACAAAAGTTGTTAAATAATATAAATGTTAAATCTAAATGTAATATATAAATGTTAAATTTTGTAATTGTATTTGCTATGGAGATAATTAGCGAATTAAACATCTCCTCGGAAATATAATATAAAGTACGACCACTTCAACACCGACAATACGAGACGTTGTACATTGAACAGGATGTAAGAGACAGAAGATGTGATGCTCAGCTCCAAAGCTTAAAAAGGTGTTGGTTCCAACAGGAAGGATTGATTGATTGATTGATATTGATTCAGCGACACTTTGTTATTCCTTCTATAAAAATGAACACCAACAGCACATTTTACATTTCTGATTGTAGTGTGATTACTGTCAAAACAGATAGAAGCAAATTCAGCACAAACCACATCTTCTCCTGCTGTTCTTACCTTTCACAATAAAAGCCCAGGACATACACTATTGACAGAACATCTGGACGTTTGTGTCACTCTCTTATGAGACAGATGATGAGGCTGAAGGATCATCAAACAGCAGTCGGCAGAGTAGATGCTGAGCTGAACATCTGTTTATGAGCGGTTTCACTCCACTCTGGAACCATCAGAATCCCCCACGTTCCTGCTGCTTCCCCCCCCCCCATGTGTGGAGTGTCAGATGCTACGATCCACATCCTCAATAACAATAATAAAGAGTCAAATAATAAAGAGACAAATAATAAAGAGTCAAATAATAAAGAGACAAATAATAAAGACACAAATAATAAAGACACAAATGAGAGAGATGCATCAGAAGCAACACTGATTAATCAATAACTTGCTTTGGATTCAATCAGTGGATGTTTATCTGGCGTCGATCAGTGAGTGGTCACATGGTGACTGAAGGGTCGACATCATGTGACCACTGGCCTGTGGCCCGGTGCATGCTGGGTAGGTGGTGCTCTAGTAGGGGCAGAGACACACACACACACACACAGGTAAGGCTGCACTTTTTACCTCTGAGGGAATCAGCAGATGATCGAATACTCATGAAGGTTTCTGTCTCAACTTCTAAGTTTATTTATATTATTTATATTCAGAAGTTAAAATGTTTAAAGTAAAAGATAAAATCTATGTGACAGGATTGTTTTTGTGCGTCATGTGACAGACGGAAGCTGTTGGGGCCTCTTTGGTATCTGGGTCTTCTCACTGGGCTTCAGGAGTAAACGAGTCATTTAATCGGTTGCTGTTAGATGTTTGTCTGCTCAGGGCTTCCGTACAAACATGGCGCTCCGTGAGGATGACCTCCTTCTGGAGGACAAGTCCATCACCGCCATTAGACCCGCCCCTAAATGACTGACATTATAAAGACGAGTATAAGATACACTTTTGTAAGTTGTAAGATTTCAAATGAAACTTGTGTCGATAGATCGATCCCTCGTAGCTCCTCCCCCTAACCCACGGACCCCAGCCGATACACCTGAAGGCCCCCAGGTAAAGCTCCGCCTTGTCCCCACCTCGTCAGATGATGGAGTCTGGCCTCCTGACCACTCACGTGCTCAACGGCGCAGACGGCGAGCCGGCGCCCGGCGTGGCGCTGAGTCTGCACCGCCTGGACCCCCCACTGATGGTCTGGAGCCTGCTGGGCCTGGGGTACGAACCCTCACCACTTCATCACTACATAGAGAGGAGCATTTATTTATAAGTAGATATCACGTGTAGGACCACGGATGAAGATGGACGCTGCTCTGGACTCGGCGCCCGCGAGGCTTTGCGTCCTGGAACCTACAAGCTGCGCTTTGAGACGGGCTCCTTCTGGGAGAGCCGGGGACGGACGTCCTTCTTCCCCTACGTGGAGGTGAGTCCCTGAACTCATCACGTTCACTTAGAAGGTCACCAGGACGGGCTCCTTCTTTCAATTCAGTGGATCCTTTACGCTCGTGTTGAGATGTAGAAGAAGTACAAACATCACTCAACATTTCAACATAAAAAACAATAGGATTTGTTCCCATGGATCTTTTCAGACACACTGGTCTGCACAATTATTTATTAGTATTAATTGTGTGTTTGTTCCTGTGTGTTTCCAGGTTGTGTTTTCCATCAGCGACCAGCAGCAGAGGATCCACCTCCCTCTGCTGATGACTCGCTTCTCCTACAGCACCTACACGGGAAGCTGAGGGGGGGGGGGCACTGTGCTTCATCTCAGTCTACTTTAGTATTTGCAGTAAAATGAACATTTTGAAACCTCATCATCATTGATTGAACTTTATTTTACATTTTATTTATTTCTGTATTCTTTGTATTCATGCAAAAAATATAAACAGCTGCAAGCTGAAATCGTTGGTTCATTCTAAATTTAAATCGTATTAATATTTAACCTTTTTTTCCGAGCAGAAATTTCATACATTTGATTGTTTCAGCTGTTTAATATCTTTGATAATGATTTTTTTTTAGAAAAATTGATGGATGAACTTATATACCGTTTGTACCGTGCATTTCATAATTTTGAGAATTTTAAGAATAACTTATGTTATAATACAACAAAATTGAGAAAGAAAAGAAATCAGACTAATCAACAATAAAAAATAGTGTGAAGGTTGTCCTTTTTCTTCTTAATTTGTATTCTTCATTTTTGCTTTATTCCACCTAATTAATTACATGAATTTCTTCTCACAAAGAAAATATTTTTAATATTTTAAGTATATAGTTTTACCTTTACAGTATGTCATTTTGTAAGAGTAATAAAATGAAAACCGCACAGTCATTCCGTGTTTTGGTAACACGACGGTTGAAGACGGCGTAAACGTCTCTCTCTCTCGGCCAATCAGAGAGAAGGTTTCCGATGAGGACCCAGTGCTGGCTTTCCTGATGCCTACATGTAAATAAGCAATGTCAAAGATAATTAAATCAATAAGTGACGTCACACCGGTTATATGTCATGTTTATTGTAGTATTCACCCGTTGTACGATCCTAATACTTGTTATAATTAGTAAATAAATGACGCTTCGTAAAGGTTTCCAGCAGGCATCTAAAGAGACGCTCCATCCGGCTTTTACATCACCCTCCCGTTGACTTTTCACGCCGTTATTCAATAACATGAATTGGTTCCATGCGATGAAGTTCGGAGCAGGAATTTAGATAAAAATTGTAAAGTTTTGGCCCTACGGTTTCGTCGCTCGGAGGCACGGGAGGATGTCTCAGATGCTGAGGCTGCTCTCGGCCGTTGCCTCTCCTCTCTGCCGGGCCGGAGGGGCCCGGGCTCGGCTCTCCGCGGTGACCGCGGGACGGCTCTTCTCAGCCGGGTGTCGGACCTCCTCTGCAGCGGTGAGTGAAGTCGCAGCTTTTCGGATGAATAAAAGAACCCAAGAAGCCCACGAACCCCTCGGTTCATTTATGAACAACACGTTATTTATTTCCTGTGTTTCCTACTTGATGTAAAAGTAGCGTCTGAAGGGATTTGACGCACTTTAGCCCGGCTAGTTGCGATGCCGCTTGTGAAATCGGTAAATTCAGTTTGTTTCGTTGATATCTAAATAATTAGAGAATATAAACCTACATGAAACATCCCACCTGGCGAATTACAACCTACTTGTTGATTCGGCTTCAGTCAAATGCAGCAAATCACAACTCGCTGCTACGCACTTTGTAAGACTTCTGCTGGCGAAGTTATATTTAAGATAATGACGTCATAATGAGGCCCGTTCAGGTGTCTTTCTTCACCCCATTAAAGCCACCAGGAGGGACAATTAGTGCTCTGCTTCATCAAAGAACTGTTTCTCCGTCTTAAAGCTTCACTGTCAACGTCCCACTGGTCTATTCTATTCTCTCTTTAATGACTGTGGATCGTCGTTAAGTTTATTTAATAATCTCTTCATTTGAACTAAAGAGTTCTTTACAGCAGGAAGAATGGACCTGGTTGTTGTCCACAGACATTTGTCCTTGTGGTGATTAAACATAAAGGTCCAGTGGATGTGGACCATGTTGCCCACATCTCATTCATTCTCTTTGTAAAACCGTGACCTTCCCCGGTGGAGGTCGAGCTCTTGTAGTTTTTTCATGACTCTCTCTGGTCGCTCTTGTGTTTTTCATCATTTTTATTTATTTGCAGAACGTCTCTCGGACTCCAGCGAAGCTTCTGACGTGTCGCCGGTTTCAGTCATTTCAGCGGCGACTGTTCTCCGCTGAGCCGAAAGGTGAGATCTTCTGTTTGAGGGTCGGCTGCTCGTTTTTAGCTCATTCAGCGCCGCGCAATATATTTTCAAATCAAGTTTTATTCAGACGGCAGCAGAAAACAAATGAAAGTATCCTAATCGTATGGATTAATACCAGAAGCGACATCTTGGGGTGAAAACTGATATATTACAAAATAAAAGTAGGTTTGTCTGATGGACGCATGTGAATTCCAGATGGAAAAGGGGGCGGAGCTTCAGGAGGCGGGAAGAGAGGCGGAAAAGACTGGTGGAGCCGAATGCAAAAGGTGTGTGTGTGTGTGTACCTGTGTGTGTGTGTGTGTGTGTGTGTGTGCGATACGTGCCCCCCTGTCCCCTCTCATGTGTCTCTGCTGTCTCCAGGGAGACTTCCCCTGGGACGAGAAGGACTTCCGGTACCTGGCCATCGCGGCGGCCGGCGTCGGTTCGGTTCTGCTGTTCTTCTACTTCAGAGACACCGGGCGGGAGATCAGCTGGAAGGAGTTTGTGCACGGCTACGTGAGCAGAGGCATGGTGAGGACGACGGGACGCGCGTCCCACTGATGGGGGAAGGAACTACTTTGGTTAGAACCAAGTGAGTCATGGATGTACTTCTTGTGCAGGTGGAGCGGCTGGAGGTCGTTAACAAGCAGTACGTCCGAGTCATCTTGGTGCCGGGGGCCGACGCCGACACGGTGAGACCCACCTCGTGTTTCATTTCCCTCTTCTGCCAAACACACGGAAATAATGGGACCACAAAGAGCTGCCTCCATGTGTTTAAATCACTAAATGTGTAACAATCTGAAATAAATCTCAAATTCCTCCTACAAAGACACAACAGGAGCCTAAAGATTTATGAAACATGTTTATTGCAGATTCATAAATCTGAAGATGTTAAGAAACAAACCACATGGTGCATTTGGTTGTTTAATCCAGATCAAACCCTTAAAGCGTTCCTTCTGCCCCTGGTGGCCGACGTCAGTATCACGACCCCAGAGAGAAATGTGTCTCAGACGTTGTTCTTTGTGCTTCCTCTGGTCGGTGGAGCAGAACTACGCCTGGTTCAACATCGGCAGCGTCGACACCTTCGAGCGGAACCTGGAGGTGGCGACGATGGAGCTCGGCCTGGAGCCGTCGCGCCGCCCGGCCGTCGTCTACAGCACGGAGAGCGACGGGTGCGCGTTGAGCCGCCGTCGCCGTGGCAACCTTTGTGATCTCGCTCGTTTGTCCTTCTTTTAATGGTCTTTCTTTAATGTTCTTTCATCCCAGCTCTTTCCTGATGAGCATGATTCCCACCGTGCTGCTCATCGGCTTCCTGCTCTTCACCCTGCGGCGGGGGCCGATGGGCGGGGGCCCCGGCGGCGGCAAGGGGGGGCCCTTCAGCATGAGCGAGTCCACGGCCAAGATGATGAAGGACAACATCGACGTGAAGTTCAAGGACGTGGCGGGCTGCGAGGAGGCCAAGCTGGAGATCCTGGAGTTCGTCAACTTCCTGAAGAACCCAAAGCAGTACCAGGACCTGGGGGCCAAGATCCCCAAGGTGCACGCACTCGGGGAACTTCTTCACCATTTAAGCAGCTCTTGACCACTGCGTTCTGAACGGGGCCCTTTGTCTCCCCCAGGGGGCCGTGCTGTCGGGGCCCCCCGGGACGGGGAAGACGCTGCTCGCCAAAGCCACGGCCGGAGAGGCCAACGTCCCGTTCATCACCGTCAACGGCTCCGAGTTCCTGGAGATGTTCGTGGGCGTCGGCCCCGCCAGGGTGAGAGGAGATCTGTGTGTTGGACGCCTTCTCATCCGCAGGGGGATGTCAAATATTCCGACTGACCTCGAACGCATCGCGCGTGAACGCTTCGGTTAAACTCTATAAATAAAAGGCTTTTGATGGAATGTCTCCTTGATTCACCAACAGTCACGTGACATAGTTGACTCCTCCTCCCTGACAGGTGAGGGACATGTTCGCCATGGCGAGGAAGAACGCCCCCTGCATCCTCTTCATCGACGAGATCGACGCCGTGGGCAGGAAGAGGGGCGGCGGGAACTTCGGGGGTCAGAGCGAGCAGGAGAACACGCTGAACCAGCTGCTGGTGGAGATGGACGGTGAGAAGAAGCTCCGCCTCCGGCGCCCTCGTTTCAAACGTCTTCTTCTCTCCTCAAAGCTTCCGTTGTTTTTACCTTTTAGGTTTCAACACGGCGACTAACGTGGTGGTTTTAGCCGGAACCAACAGACCGGACATCCTGGACCCGGCGCTGATGAGACCGGGTCGCTTCGACCGACAGATCTACATCGGTACGGCTCCACGCTGATTGGTCGAAGTCCTTCTAAAACATCAGAGTGTCGTTGACGTTTTTCATGTCGAGCGTTTATTTCAAAAGTTCTTTAGTTAATTAATGAATAAAAGAAAAGCAGAAAACTACTCGAGTGATTAAACGTTTATCAAAAGTAACAATAAATGTACTTTAAGCACCAATAAGACGGCTCCATCTTCCAGAGTGAGTTTTAACATCAAATTAATACTTTTATTAATAATTGATCAACGGTTCTGATCTTTAATCCTGGTTTAAATCCCTGAGCTGCAGCTTCTTAAAAAAAAACATGTAAACAAACAAGTAACCTTTTCATTTTCTTTAATTCAGGTCCTCCGGACATCAAAGGCCGAGCCTCCATCTTTAAGGTCCACCTGCGTCCCATCAAGCTGGACCCCAACATGGACAAAGACCACCTCGCCAGGAAGATGGCCGCCGCCACGCCGGGCTTCACCGGTACGCTGCCGAGGCTTTGATGCAGTTTTAATATAAAGTTTAAAGTTTATTATATTCTGTAATCTGTTTACTGAGATTTGGGTCACATAGAGATGTTCTGATGAATCTCTTCATGAAACAAAGTATTAAAATACAATTTCATCAAATATGCCGATTTACAACTTGTTATAGAGTAGATTAAATAATAATATAATAATAAATGATGAAGAGGAACGTGTTGTGCTCCGCCTCCAGGCGCCGACATCGCCAACGTCTGCAACGAGGCGGCGCTCATTGCTGCTCGCCACCTCAACGCCTCGGTCAACGGGAAGCACTTTGAGCAGGCCATCGACCGCGTGATCGGAGGTCAGCCGTCGCCGCGCTGCCCACAGTGTGACCACCACCACAACAACAACAACAACATGTGTTTGTGTCTCCAGGGCTGGAGAAGAAGACTCAGGTGCTGCAGCCCGGCGAGAAGAAGACGGTGGCGTACCACGAGGCGGGGCACGCCATCGTGGGCTGGTTCCTGCAGCACGCTGACCCGCTGCTGAAGGTGACCTTTGACTCTGAGAGAATCTGTTCTGCCTGAAATAAATGATGACGGGACGTACATGACGTGCCCCCCCACCCCTCCCCCCCAGGTGTCCATCATCCCCCGGGGGAAGGGGCTGGGCTACGCGCAGTACCTCCCCAGGGAGCAGTACCTGTACAGCAAGGAGCAGCTGTTTGACCGGATGTGCATGATGCTGGGGGGCCGCGTGGCCGAGCACGTCTTCTTCCAGCGCATCACCACCGGCGCTCAGGACGACCTGAAGAAGGTCACGCAGTCCGCCTACGCGCAGGTACGTGCACGAGCAGCCTGCTGGGCCACTTCCTGTTTACGCTCACGTGACACGTTTTGGTACCTGACGCGCTCGATCTCATTAGTGTGACGTAACCCCTTCCCAGGTGGTCCAGTTCGGGATGAGCGACAAAGTGGGCCAGGTGTCCTTCGACCTGCCCCGGCAGGGCGAGATGGTCCTGGAGAAGCCGTACAGCGAGGCCACGGCCGAGCTCATCGACTCGGAGGTCCGGGCGCTGGTGGACCGGGCCTACCAGCGCACGCTGGAGCTCATCCTGGAGAAGAAGGAGCTGGTGGAGCTGGTGGGACTCGATGCATCATTTAATGCTCATTTAACCTCAGAAGAACTTCATCTACACAAACAAAACAAACTGTGGGAGGGGCTATCGCTGACCTCCTCTGTGCTCCTCAGGTGGGGAAGCGCCTCCTGGACAAGGAGGTGCTGGACAAGGCCGACATGCTGGAGCTGCTCGGTCCGCGGCCCTTCGAGGAGAAGTCCACCTACGAGGACTTTGTGGAGGGGACGGGGAGCTTCGAGGAGGACACCAGCCTCCCTGAGGGCCTCCGGGACTGGAACAAGGAGAGGGGGGAGGGGGAGGAGGGGGGTGAGGAGGAGAAAGCGGAGGAGGTGGGAGGAGGCAGCAAGGAGGCCACCAGCCCCCCTCAGAACAAACAGCAGGCGGTGTAACGGGGGGGGAAACTTCCAGCTGTAAGAACATCACGGAGCCGGCTGCTCGCAGGTCAAAGGTCAACGAGGGTTCATTCGATGCGTCCACCAGCGAAGTCCGTCGAACAGATGATTCCTTCAAGGACTGGAATGAAGGATCAGACAGGAAGTGGCTCCAGGAGACGGTTTTTAGTGTAAATGATGCTCATTGTTGTTATTTGTATTTATAGAGTTTTGATCCCCGGCTGACGAGAACTTTACTGCAAAAAAATGTAGAACATTTTGCAGGTTTAAATATTTTCAGGATTGAGAAGTGATTTATTTGCTCAGTTTCTTTTTTAATGAACTTGTGAATAATAAATCCACAGCGACCGTCTGTTTGAGCTCGACTGAGTTTCTTTTCATCGTAAAGATCAAAACACCAAATATTTGAGTTCTTGAAAGGTTTCTGCTCATTTTAAATGTTCCTCAACCTACGAGATGATGAAATCAGACTATTGTGATTATTTTAAATCAACAATCTTGTATTTGGTGGAAAATTCTTCTTGAATGTAAAATCTCATAAAATGTTGAGTAAAACATTTGTAATCTTAATAATTTTGGTTAAAGCTGGACTATAAAGAATATAACACTTAATGTTTGGTCCTTCTGTTTGAATTATGACCTTAAATAATGTTAAATGTGCAGGACGCAGCTTGTTTAATGTTTTGCCAAACATTAAAAAAATATGTATAACGTATCACTATTTACAAATATTGGTTTGATATATATATTATATATATTTTTTATAATAATGTTGTACCTATTTTTAAAAAATCTTTTCTTTTTTGACCCTACATATTTTGACTTTTTTCACAATATTATTTTTCCCATGACATGACTGGAATGATCTTAGATGGAGCAACCTACACGTCCCTGTCACTAATGCCAAATGCCCCACATTTCTGTACTTTAAACCTTATCTGGGTTCAACCCTCAAGGGACATGGTGGCTCTTCCTAAATCCTTTTTTAGTTTTGGGTAACTGACATTTATAAAAAATCATAATGGGATATTGCCCCAGAGACGGATTGGTGCATCTTGGAGGATCAACCATGCTATTCATCCTTCCTGCATTGGTGAAGGCACAAGTGAGTTGAATTTGAATGTAACAGAGAATTGGAGGGTGGATGCACTTAAAAGGGTAAACAAATCTACACCCTGTGCCAGACTGTCAGTTTAAGGTTTGAAAAATGCCCTCAGAGGCTGTAATAAGTTTCATGTCAGCGTGACCACATCTGCTCATCTTCATCCGGCCTTCTCTCCCGTCAAAAAGGTGGAACCCTGCATTAGCATGCTAATAGGCTATGTAGCATGGCTAATAAGTGCTAAAAGCAAAGCAATTAACATCAAATTTAGTCAATTCATCATCATTCAAAAGATTTCTTCATCATTTTTGACAATGCCATCATAACTCAAGTGAACACGCCTTGTGTTTCTGCATAACCCCCAGGGTTCACTTCTCTGAAACAACCAGTGGGGACAATGCCCCCACTACTACCTCCGCGGTAGTGCACTCAAGACTTGGCGGGTGGGATTTGAACCCACTGGCGGTGCGCACAGAGGCTTTTGGCACCCTGCACTCACCCCTACACTACCAGTCCTGGTCACATTTTGGCAACTTTGATTCTCCTATTTAACCATGAGCATGTGAGTTAAACTTTAAAACTCTTTTAATTGTTATTTCAACATCTGGGCTTGAACCCACAACCTTCAAGTGTGCAGTGCAGGGGCTTATGTCAGCAGCTCTTCCGCTGCGCCAATTCAGCACACACTAAACAATCCTTTGTTTGTTGTATTTAACCTTGAGATTGCTACTCAAACCTGAAGTAAAGCCAAAGTCTCAAACCCAAGACTGGGCTTGAACCCACAACCTACAGGGTAAGGATAGTAGCTCCTCAGCTCTTGTGCTGCACTACCTCACCATGCACAAATTACATTTTGGTTTCTCGTATTTAACCTTGAGACTGCTACTCAAACCTCAAAATTCTTTCAAAGCAGAAGTGATGTCTGCATGAAGGGGGCATGAACCCACAACCTCAGACAGCAGGTTGGAGCCTGCAGCCCTTCAGTTGTTCCCTTGTGCTATTCAAGCACTTGCCTCATTGTGTCCGTTTCTCGTATTAGACCTTGGGATTGTTTACTAAACCTCAAAACTGTTCGAAAGTTTACAGTTTGAAGCCCTGACTGCAACCAAACCCTCCTTCTGAGAGAGCAGGTTTGAACTGAGGATCCTCCACACTTCAGCCTTCCTGCTATCCCCCTGCACTGTTCCACCACACACCTGTTGATGCTTTTGAATCCAACCTCAATTCTCATAGATTCTCAGGCTGCTGGAATTGGTTGAACAAAAATAAAAATCCATGTGAAAAAATTACTTCTCACTGTTCTCAGGTCAAATATTTATGCAATTAAAATGCGATTAATTTCGATTAATTCATTACAAAGCCTCTAATTAATTAGATTAATATTTTTAATCGAGTCCCGGCCCTAATATTAATATCTGCTGTGTCCATAAATAGTTAATTATATCATTGGATTATTAAAAGGTGTTTATGAACAAAGCACTTTGACCTAAAGTAATGTATTAAAGCCTCTGATGTGAAATCAAGAAACAAAGATCTGAATAAAGATTCTTTATCAAAATGTAAAAGCACACTTTCAAATGCACGTTTGATAATAAACTGCTGTAGAGATTCAAGGAACTAAATAATAAATGCAAAGGAGAGAATTATGAATTATTTGGAGGCTCTCGTCAGTTTCCTGAATCTACGAAGAAAAAAACAACTTTAATAGAAATATTTATTTCACCAACAAACTGCTCTGAGATCTGAAATGTTTTTATGAGAGATGTTAAATTAACCCTGAAACACAAATAAATGCTGTTTAACAAATGTAACAACGCACCATTTTTAATTATTTAGTCTTAAAGACTAAAGAGAAAGTGGAATCATTTTTTTCATTTACAGAAAACCCCACTAAAGTGTAAAATGTGACGCTCACACGTTACCTGTGTGAGCGTCTAAAGGAGTAACTGGTCACATGACATTCAGCCAGTATCCTTCCGTTGACCTTTGACCTCACGCAGAGCTTCAAGTATCTCGTCCTGGCTTCATGATTCAGGCTCAGTCTGAATGTGAAACGTAAAAAACTGTATAGATGAATTAACTCAAAATCTCAATCCTTAATTTTTAATCCTACTTTTTTATTTAATTGGAAATTATTTAAATGTAAAACTCTACTTTGTAAACAACATTCCAGTAACGTGTATCTTCTCAAGCTGCTCGTTACGGCCAGTGGGACACGTCCAAAGGACAGAATCAGGTTATAGTCATTTAACTCCACCCACTAGCCGTAAACACGCCCACTTGTCGTTTTAACTCCGCCCACTGGGAGCTCGTCTCAGATCTTCTGTTGTCTCTTATGGGAAGTAAAATCCTTTGGTGACCTTGCTGGAGTTTTTTTTTCTGTCCTCTTTCTCTCCCGTCTTCTCCCTCGGAGCGACCTGATTGGTTCGTACTTCACGTCCAATGGTGGACGAGCAGCGAGGCGAGTAGAGAGGCGGAGAAGACTGACAGCGACAACAAGATGGCCGCCGCGCCGCCGCATTCCTTTGCATTTTCCTGCACAAGAACAAGAAGAAAAAAGAAAAAAATATATTTACTATGTATCAGTACTCTGTGATACTATTACGTTTGAACTCAAATATACAATTAGTACATCATAATGATGATATGAATTGTCAACATCTCATGTTTTACACTCAAATACTGGGTACCTCGTATTAATACTCACCTTCGGGTGGTAGTCGTGGCAAGACTGCGGGCGCCGCCGCACCTTCTGGGACTTCATCCTGTTGCACTTCACTGTGGCGTTATGTTCCCCCACGTTAAGGACGAACCGATGAAGTATCAAACAGTACTCATAACAGTACTTATAACAGTACTCAACATTACTTATAACAGTACTCATAACAGTACTCATAACAGTACTCATAACCGTACTTATATCAGTATCATAACAGTACTTATAACAGTATCATAACAGTACTCATAACAGTATCATAACAGTACTCGTAACCGTACTTATAACAGTATTATAAAAGTACCATAACAGTACTCATAACCATACTCATAACAGTACTCGGAACAGTTCTCATAACAGTACTCATAACAGTACTCATAACCGTACTTATAACAGTATTGTAACAGTATCATAACAGTATCATAACAGTACTCATATCAGTACTCATAACAGTACTCATAACAGTACCATAACAGTATCATAACAGTACTAATAACCGTACTTATAACAGTATCATAACACTACTCATAACAGTACCATAACAGTACTCATAAGAGTATCATAACAGTATCATAACACTACTCATAACAGTACCATAGTCGCGGTGACCTCGCAGTGACCTCACAGAAGGATATATTTGATCTCTTTGGGCTCCAGCGGGATGGCGCCGTACTGACGGGAGCAGTCGCAGTCGGCCTGAGCGACGACCATCACCAGGTTGCTGTCGGGGATCTGCTGCACCACGAACATCCTGCACCCATCGATCAATACCTCCACCAATCAGTTACAACCAGTACATTATGATTCATGTTGGTCATTAGAGGATGTCGTCTCTCATGGAACATTATTACAAATAAGTGTGCATATATTAATGTATTAATGCAGCAAGTATCTGAATACTTCTTCTACTACTGTGTGTGTGTGTGCATGTGTTGTTGTGTGTGTAATAGTGTGTGTGTGTGTCGTACTTCTGGCAGCGGCCACACTTGATGAGGCTGTTGGCTTCCTTCACAGACGAGTCGTACATGAAGCCGGGATACGCCGTGTCACACGGCTGCAGAGCGCCAACCTTCTTCTGCTTGTGGCCTGAGACAAAGAGACGCACAAACATGGCCATCAGAAAGTGTCTTTGGGGTCTCTGTGAGGACGTCTCCTCTATCCCAATAAAACACACAGACACACACACACACACACACACACATGGGACTCACTGGTGTGATAGCCGGCTTTGGCTAAATGGATGAAGATGATCGGCATGACGACACAGATGACACACCCAGGTGAGGATGAGGATGGAGAGGACGATGAAGATGAGGCCGGCAGAATGTTTGTGAATAAAACAAACGCACCCTATGACTCCACTCTGTATTTTAGCGCTCATTCATTTTGTTCACTGATCTGCTGCCAGATTTCTTTTATTCATTATTTCTTTTAAACTTTATTTAAAGATAATACACTTTAAAATCCACCAAATAGTTAAAAACAACATTAAATAACATGTTATTAACTAAAATAGATAATTAACTAATATGTAACAACATATGATCTATAAACCTATAAGTGATGAACACAGAAATGCTGCAATAAACAACAATTATAATAATACACTTTATCACCAGTATCTATAAACTTATTTATTACTTATTAATATTTAAAAATGTATTTCTATGCTGTGAAATTCCTACACTGGTACTTCTATGGTGTGGTATTTCTACATGTTGGTACTTCTATGCTGTGGTATTTCTACATTTTGGTACTTCTATGCTGTGGTATTTCTACATTTTGGTACTTCTATGCTGTGGTATTTCTACATTTTGGTACTTCTATACTGTGGTATTTCTACATTTTGGTACTTCTATGCTGTGGTATTTCTACATTTTGGTACTTCTATGCTGTGGTATTTCTACATGATGGTACTTCTATGCTGTGGTATTTCTACATGTTGGTACTTCTATGCTGTGGTATTTCTACATTTTGGTACTTCTATGCTGTGGTATTTCTACATTTTGGTACTTCTATGCTGTGGTATTTCTACATGATGGTACTTCTATGCTGTGGTATTTCTACATGTTGGTACTTCTATGCTGTGGTATTTCTACATTTTGGTACTTCTATGCTGTGGTATTTCTACATTTTGGTACTTCTATGCTGTGGTATTTCTACATTTTGGTACTTCTATGCTGTGGTATTTCTACATTTTGGTACTTCTATGCTGTGGTATTTCTACATTTTGGTACTTCTATGCTGTGGTATTTCTACATTTTGGTACTTCTATGCTGTGGTATTTCTACCGTCTCACCATCCACGAAGTAGTCGGAGTGCCAGAGACCACAGAGGTTAAAGTCCAAAAGAAACCTGAGCAGAGAGACTTTATTAATAAAGTCAAACATACAAATGAAGATATGAAAAATCCACAAGTAAAAATAAAGAAGATAAGAGGTCCCTCACATCAGCAGGTTGGAGAAGAACCATCGAATCAACGCAGCGACGCCATAAAACGGCTTCCGGAGGAAAATGAAAAACGCTGTCTGTTTTTTAACATTAAATATTAATGACATGTGCTAGTTCTAAGTGTGCTGCTAACGTTACTCACACTGACGAGGCGGCGTGCGCTGCTGGCGTGATGATGAGAACTCTTACACATGGCCTGGTAGTCGAACAACGACACCCTGAGAACAAACACACAATAAATAGCAAAAGTTCTAGTGACAAATGGACCCAAGAGAAGAAGAAGCAGAGGTACTTCCTGTCCCTCGTACTTTTTGAACATTCCCATCTTGATCAGCGAGGCCATCACCGACCCGTCCACCTCGCCGAAGAAACGTCCCACCTGGAGGAGACAAATCTCAGCAGTAAGATTCATGTGTATTTATACCACAAAGTACACTGAAGCTGCCTTGATGACACAAAGAGACGCCTCATTCTTTAGGTCCTCACAGAGGACAACGTGTATAAAGACATGAAGTTGTTCACAGTCCTCTTTCTATGAATCACAAGGGTTGGTTTGAGGAGTAAAGTGAGAGGAACGTGTGGAACTTTTTCTCTGCAGGAATCAGCAGGAAGAAAAGGTCTCGGGTAAAGACGGAGACAGAATGAGCCTCTGAGTGTCTCTGTGAGATCCACCACGAGTCCACAGCGCTCCGTCCTCAGGAGTTTGAGGAGTGATGAAACCTGACGGCTGGGAATAAAAATAAAGAAAAGCAGGAGCAAGATCTAACATGCTAACGTTGAGCATATTAGCATGTTAGCATGGTGACACAGGTCCAGCCTGAGGACAAAGGACTCAACATCCTAACGTTCCTCTATTTCCTGTTTCTTCATGTTCACCCAATCAATTGAGGTGAATGAAGAAGAGGAAGAGGAAGAAGAAGAGACCCAACAAAGCGCTCCGCTGCGTGACGTAAGCGAAGCAGCCGAGTGCAGACGGACACATCATCTGAGCGGCACAGCTGGCGCACAGCTGGAGGCCTGGAGGTCGAGGTGAAGCTGCACAGAGCGACGTGTGTGGCATCACGTTACGATAATCCTCACTAATCATCCCAGTTAATCCCGAGCTGTCAGATGGACAACAAGCTGCTCCCCAGAGACACTTTGGAACGTCCTCAGAAGGACATCGCAGCGCAATCAGGCTAAAGTTAAAATTATATTTTCATAATAATTTCATAATTTTAACTTGTTTTTTCATTTTGTCACAATAATGATTCATTTATATTTAATTAAAAAAAATCTACCTAATAAAAAAGAAGAATAAAGTATCATAACATTAAATCAGATCTATGTAATTTATGTGGGTTTTGTTAATATTTTTTCTTTAGATAAATCTGCCAGATGTTGCTCTGTTTAAGCCCCGCCCACAGTGCGATGAGGTCATCAGGTGCATCATCTGTTGCATTTCACAGCTAATCGCAACCAAAACCATCCAGATGTTGTTCACGAGCCTCCTGCTGACACCCAGAGGTCTGCTGCCCGACTCACGGAGGAGGAGAAGTTTCACAAAGCGGCTTGTTTTAGAGAAACCGTTCACCTCTGAGAGAAGATCCATTTACTGCCCTTTAATTTATTTAACAATTATACATATGTATATATATATCCAATGTCGTCCTCACCTCACTCCTCTCTTTGGACAGCAGGACGAAGCCGTTGTTGTCCACCAGGAAACAGTTGAGATCCTGAGCAGGAAGTAGAAAGAAGTGTGTTTGATGCTTTTCACAATAAAAGAAGTGATGCTGAGGAGAGGAATTACTTACAGAGCTCTCACAGCTGAGAGGACACACGCCTTCGATGGCTGAACACTGAGGGGGAGGAAGGTGTGAAGGTCAAAGGTCACCAGTAATTGGTAAGCGGATGTAACCAGGAGGTGATGAAAGAGAATATTGTGCCTCAATGTATTTGTTCTGTTAAAACACAGCTGAAATGACTCTGAAATCAATAATCAATAATCAGTGTTTACTCACGTCTGTGTCGCTGGGCTGGAAGCAACACGGCGAAGAGTTGACGATGACGAGGAGGAAGGAAAAATAAATATAGTATTATAAAACTACAAGTTAAAGTTATTAGGTTTATAAAATATCAAATAAATGAATAAAAGACTAAATATATCATACTAAATAAATATATAATAATAATAATATAATAGAATAATGTTTTTATAGATCTCGTTGGCTTCCAAATCTTTTGCCATCCTTACGTCCTCCTCAGTCCCTACATTGTCACTTCCTGTTCAGTGGTCGGTAGAAAAACAAGATGGCGACAGAGCAGTGACGTCATGATGGCCACGCCCTCCTCTCAGAGAACGTCCTCCAAGAGGATTAAAGTCCACCAATACAAAACTACGAGCGCACTTCTGTCCCGTAACAATCCTCTGGGGTCAGAGGTCATATCAGTCATTTTATTTTACACTCGTCAGGGAGCAAAGTTAATTATGCGCATTAATTAACATTAAAGAGGAATAAAGAGAAGGAACAGCTGAGTGAGTCTTAGTTAAGCTCCTCATTCTGCTGTCTGCTCCAGGATCAGATAAAGGGTCTCTATTGTATTACTCAAGACACACACACACAATAAATCAAGAGTAGAGTCATTTCCTCATAGACGTCTATGGGAGCAGAGGAGTGGTCCCCTGCTGGTCACTACACAGAAGTAGAGTAATTTCCTCATAGACGTCTATGGGAGCAGAGGAGTCGCCCCCTGCTGGTCACTACACAGAAGTAGAGTCATTTCCTCATAGACGTCTATGGGAGCAGAGGAGTCGCCCCCTGCTGGTCACTACACAGAAGTAGAGTCATTTCCTCATAGACGTCTATGGGAGCAGAGGAGTCGCCCCCTGCTGGTCACTACACAGAAGTAGAGTCATTTCCTCATAGACGTCTATGGGAGCAGAGGAGTCGCCCCCTGCTGGTCACTACACAGAATGTTTACAGCAATGATGACTTCCTGTTGGACTGTTGGGGTTGAGGTCAAAGGTGACAGTTATTTATCAGTCAGAGAGTCCTCTGCTCACCTGCTTGGCGATGGCCCAGAACATCTTCTCCAGGAGATCCAAGGACATCTGCAGCCCGATGGCTAAAAATAGAAAACACACACAGACAATACGCATTTAATGCAGAAGGAGGTGGAGGAGAACAGGAAATCAATTCGACCCCAGTTCACCTCTGTCGTGTGCTGTGGCTGATGAAGGGATTATGGTGTGTGTGTGTGTGTGTGTGTGTCTTCATACATTAACACGTAAATCTACCTTCAGATCATTATATTAACATATACACCTTTAATTAACCTATGGTTGAATGAGATATTTTAACCTATAGATATATGAATCAAAAGATATATTCCCTCCATTGTATGTGAAAGATCTCTTTAACTCAACGGCACAATGAGGTTATAAGGAGCCTCTCAACAGAATGATGATAAAACATTTTATTCCACATATTTAATATTCATACGATCTGCTGAACACAGCTCCACTTCTTTACATCAGAGTGATGCTTTTATTTTGTAGAAATAATCGTAACTAATGGACTACAGGAGACAACGATCATCTGAACAAAACAAACAAATGAGCTTCTTGTTTCAGAGTTTCACAATAAAAGCATCCTAGAACAATCTGAAGTTAACTTTAAACTAAGAGGGAGGTTATCAAAGAGTTAAATATCAGATGAATATTGATAAACAAAATATTCAGACTAATTCAGCATCCAGTTCATCACAACAAAGCCTGTTTTGTTCCATGTGGAGGACGACCAGCTGATGGAGGACTCTCCTGATCCTGGATCAGCAGGATGTTGACCTCTGGCTTCCTCTTCTTCTTTAAATGTCTAAACGTGCCTCTGTAACCCCCCCCCCCCCCCCCTGACCTTATCGGCGCCCTTCAGCTCTGCAGCTTGGCCCGGTTCTGCTGCAGTCTGCATACAGAACGCCTCGTGTCGACTCAATCAGAAAATGATGATTGTTGAATGAAAACCTCGCAGAGCGTTAAAGTTTAATGAGACCACTGGTTAAACTCCTTTCTCTATTTAACTCTATATCTAGATTTTTGTGTTGATGTTTTTAATGTTTACTTGATTTCATTTTTGATACTTTGTCGTTGTTTTTTTAAATCATGACATGAGTCAGCGTTTTGTGTGTTATTTAAACAACCGTTAGGATGGAGTCCTGCAACCAGTAGAGAGGAAGTGACCATATATGGACTGAGGAGGACGTACCGACGCTGTGTCAACGTTACAAGCTGTCAATCAGTGTCAATCAACAAGGAGGTCAATGGGGACGGGGGTGAAAGGGGGCGGAGGTTAATGGGGATGGAGGTCAATTGGGACGGAGGTCAATGGGGACGAAGGTCAATGGGGACGGAGGTCAATGGAGATGGGGTCAATGGAGATGTAGGTTCATAGGGATGGAGGTCAATGGAGATGGGGGTCAATGGAGATGGAGGTTCATAGGGATGGAGGTCAATGGAGATGGGGGTCAATGGAGATGGAGGTCAATGGAGATGGAGGTCAATGGAGATGGGGTCAATGGAGATGTAGGTTCATAGGGATGGAGGTCAATGGAGATGGGGGTCAATGGAGATAGAGGTTCATAGGGATAGAGGTCAATGGAGATGGGGTCAATGGAGATGTAGGTTCATAGGGATGGAGGTCAATGGAGATGGGGGTCAATGGAGATGGAGGTTCATAGGGATGGAGGTCAATGGAGATGGGGGTCAATGGAGATGGAGGTCAATGGAGATGGAGGTCAATGGAGATGGGGTCAATGGAGATGGGGGTCAATGGAGATGTAGGTTCATAGGGATGGAGGTCAATGGAGATGGGGGTCAATGGAGATAGAGGTTCATAGGGATAGAGGTCAATGGAGATGGGGTCAATGGAGATGTAGGTTCATAGGGATGGAGGTCAATGGAGATGGGGGTCAATGGAGATGGAGGTCAATGGAGATGGAGGTCAATGGAGATGGGGTCAATGGAGATGTAGGTTCATAGGGATGGAGGTCAATGGAGATGGGGGTCAATGGAGATGGAGGTTCATAAGGATAGAGGTCAATGGAGATGGGGTCAATGGAGATGTAGGTTCATAGGGATGGAGGTCAATGGAGATGGGGGTCAATGGAGATGGAGGTTCATAGGGATAGAGGTCAATGGAGATGGGGGTCAATGGAGATGGGGGTCAATGGAGATGGAGGTCAATGGAGATGGAGGTCAATGGAGATGGGGGTCAATGGAGATGGAGGTTACTGAGGATGGAGCTTTTACAGTCTTGAGTGTGTGCTGGCTGCATTTCTTTCTCTCTCCATCCCCCCCCCCATTCATTCAGAGCTCAGCCTGCAGCTGCAACACTCTGCTTTAATGCACACACACACCGACACACACACCATTAGCCCCCCCCCCCCTCCCTCTCCCTCCCTTTCAGCAGCTCAGAGGCGATCAGAGGCAGCTGAGAGAGCAGCGATGAGGACGGAGAGGACGAGGAGCCGTTGACGAGGGGTTGTGTCTGTCCCTGAGGACCTTGTCTCCAGAAGAAGAGGACAAGCTTCACTTCTTCTATTTCTTCTCTGGTGTGAAACGCAGGAGAAGAAGCAGAAGGTTTCTGTCTGCTTCCTCTGTTTGGAGGCTGAAGCAGATGGTGAGCGGTGTGTGTCTGTTTGTGTTTACTGAGACTCATGCATGTGCATTTGAAAGTGAGATAGAGTGTGTGTGTGTGTCTGTGTGTGTGTGTGTGTGTGTGCGTTAGCAGTCCAGTGAGGAGACGTCTGCAGAACAGACCTGATTCATTTCATAATCAACAGATCGATTTATCTACAAATGTTAGAAAATTGTAAAAACAAACTTCTTTCCCAAACCGAAAGGAGACGGCTTCAGAGGTTTCAACTTTTAAGATATTAACTGAATATATATTGAATACTAAATATACAAGGCTTTCATCTTTGGCCCTAGAGAAGCTATCGGGACGCCGGGTCAGAGAATCGAGGCAACTCGGAGCGACGCATCGCGGAAGCGGCAGGACTGTTTGGTGCTAAAGGAGCTAACGCTAGCGTCTTTAAGCTAGCTGACGGCTGCTAACTCTGATTGATTAGAGGTTAAATGATCAACAACAAATACCGATGTTTATTTACCATCATTACTGTGGAACTCTTTAAATTAAAGTCTCAACAAAACAGCAGATGTGTGACGACAACATCTGGATCGCCGACCACAAATCTGTTCCGCTCGGAGATTAAACCGCCTCTAATCTGTGACCTGCAGCCGCTGTGTGGGCGGAGTCTAATCTGGCCGACGGCGCTTTTGACAAGTTCTTCGACCCCGTGAATCTTTCTATGACGTAATCAGTAAAAAGTAGCATGAAGAAATCTATAATCGGATTTGATAGGTATCAATAACGTAGGAACAGCACGAGGCTCAGAAACACACTCGTACCATCGAAGATATATTGAATCTAAACGTTCGGCCTTACAGTTTACCCACAATGCATTTCTGCGCATGGATCGGCACAGTCTATTGTTTTATGCCTTCAGTGGACTGGAACGAACATCCAGACTGTGAGGAGTTCAATGTGACGCTCCTTGACCAATCAGCGGCTGAGAAGGCGGAGGAGCGAGGAGCTGATGAACAGGAGGCGACACGCCAACCTCCACGCTCCATTTGGTCCGATTTTGAACTTTTCTTCTCCACAGGATACCGTTGAGTATAAACTGGGTACCACATCTACTGTAGTAGTACTCTGACTAATAGAAGTACCTCTTACAACCAAACTTCCAAACCTACCTCCTCGTTTTAAAACTTCCACTTTCCACGGATCTCCATTTCCTCTAAAGGCTGTCGAGATGGATCAGAGAGAAGAAGTCTCACAACCAAACGATGTTCTCCAGGTCAGACGGAGAAGAAAGGTTCTCGAGAAGCAGGACAGAGATCCTCAACCAGCCTCAGACGTTGCTCTTCTGGCTTCAGGCCTCTAGAACATGTGAAGTGACGTCCATCCCCCCGACGCGTGCTCCTCCACCAACGCCCTCCTCCACCTTCATTGTGATTCCTCCGTCTCTGTCACGTCAGCCGCAGCCCCCCCGAGGCGGCGGATCGGCGCCTTTGTGCCGACGTGACAAAAGAGAGACCGGCTGACAAAAGAAGGCCCCGGAGGCTTCTCTCTCCTGCTCTTAGAAGCCGCTGCAGCTTCACCGCACATCCGAACGGGACCAAGGCGGAGCAGACCGTCCCCTCGGGGCGGGGGGGGAGGCGACGGAGAGAGGCGGAGATTAAGGACGAGCCAAGCCAAAGCCAAACATTGTAAACATGAGTTTATGGTCTCAGTCTCTAGTTTCAAGTCTTCATTTAGTGAATGATGGTCCATTTAGAGTCAAACAGACCATAGAGAGGGGGATGCTTTAGGGCGGGGCTACACAATGATTGACAGGTCTCCACAACTTTAGCTGGTGTTTTGTTTTTAGATCATGAAAGTACTCGTCTCCAGCCTCTCGTGTCCCTTCTGAATGGGAGTTGCTGTACATATTGTCCCTCACAGGCCCCTCTACTGTATAGATAATGTTAACTTGAGTTTACTGACTGACCAGCAGAGAGCAAACACATCTGGATGAGAGCCTGAAGGTGGAGTCGATGGGACAGACATGAAGAACCTGGACCAGCAGGGACGGAGTCACCGGAAGAGTTTGGGTGAGTCCGGGTAGACGAGTGTTGTCACGCCAAAGCTCAGAGTTGAAAGCGTGTGTTGTGTGCGTGTTCCTCCAGGGTGTGCGGTCCTGTCCGGTCTGGTGCTGGCTCTCCTGGGTCCACTTGGTCCTGTTCACGGCTGTCCCGGTGGCTGCACCTGCTACGGCAACACCACCGACTGCTCTTCCGTCGGCCTCCTCTCTCTGGCGCCCGTCGTGAAGCTGCTGGACCCGGAGTCTGTGATCCTCCGCCTACCTGGGAACAACCTCTCCTCCCTGGGCACCGACGAGCTGTCCGGCCTCAGCGGCCTGGAGCTCCTGGATCTGTCCCAGAACCATTTGTCGGGCCTGCGGCCTGGAGCCTTCTCTGCCCTGGGCGGCCTGCGCTGGCTCAACCTCTCCGCCAACCTCCTCGGGGTGCGGCCCAACAGCAACAACACCATCGCAGCGGCGCTCCAGGGTGACGGTCTCAGCAAGGACACTTTCAGGGGTCTGTGGCGGCTGCGTGGGCTGGACCTGTCCTCCAACGGCCTCCTGCGGCTGCCCCAGGGCCTGCTGGACGGCCTCCAGAGGCTGGCCTGGTTCTCCGTGGCCAGCAACCGGCTGGCGGCCCTGGACCGAGTCACCTTCGAGCCCCTGGTGGGGCTCCAGCAGCTCCGGCTGGCGGGAAACCCCTGGGAGTGCGACTGCCAGCTGAGAGACTTCAAGCACTGGATGGAGTGGTTGATTTACCGGGGTGAGCCGCTCCACACCCCAGAACACCAAGTCCATCACTCAGGGAGCCTCAGCTGTGCTGAGCAAATAACCACCCCTGTGTCTCTACCCCCCCCCCCCCCTCGTCTGCCTCTTACAGATGGGCAGGTGGACGGCATGCGGTGCGGCCTCCCGGTGGACCTGAGGGGCAGGGACATCCGCAGCGTGCCGGCCGAGATGTTCAGCCACTGCCTGCGCAGCCCGACCAGAGAGGGTCACGCCACCCGGCCCCCCTGCCCGCCGGGCCGCATCAACAGCAACGACGACTGCGTCCGCCAGCGCTACCGGCCCGTCAGCGTGCGCCGGGCGCACGGCACGCAGATCGTGGCCGGCGTGATCTGCGGCACCGTGTGCGTCATGATGGTGGTGGCGGCCACCTACGGCTGCGTGTACGCCTCGCTGATGGCGCGGTACCAGAGGGAGGTCAAGAACCGCGGCCAGCCGCTGATGGCCGAGTGCGGCGCCGACACCGACCCGGAGGACGGGCAGACGTCGGCGCCGGCGTCGCCGGAGGAGCCGGCGCTCAAAGAGGGCGTCGTGCTCGGGTATCGGATCAGCAGCTTCTGAGGAGCCGGTGTGCCCTCGGCTGGTCGCCCCCCCTCCCCCCCTCCTCTCATCCGCCCCCCCCTTCTCCAGTCAGCGGTGTTGTCCTCCCTCTTCTTTAGGAAGAGGACGAACCTTCTCCAATGTGAACCGGTTACGCGCGGCGTCGTTTGCTTGGTGTTTTATCAGGACGTCTCCCTCCGTCAGTCCGGCTGCTTTAAGCTCCACAGAAACACTGGAGCTGCAGCGCCCCCTGCAGGGCGGAGCCATGAGCTGCTTCCCCTCCAGCACCAACCAGCTGCTGACCCCAACACATGGTGTGTGTGTGTGTGTGTGTGTGTGAGTGTGTGTGAAAGGCTCAGCACCAAATGTACTGTAACCTCTGTGTGTTCTTATCATTTCCTCCATGTTCTCGGTCCCCTCAAGGTCGGTTATTCATGCTGAAGATAATAAACTATATTTATCTAGACTGCATTTCTTTTTGATTTTCTTTCAAAAACATCCAACTCATCCAGGACTCGGGTCCTCGGGACTCATGCTTTCATTCGATCGTAAGAACTTTCATCAGATACTTGCAGTTTAATCTAATTTAATAAATGGTTAGGTTTACATATAGTCCATGAAAGTGGAATTTCACATTGTCGTATTAAGTCAGGTTCGAACTAGATTAAAAGCTGTTGTTCTGTTGAGTAAAGACAGTTTACTTAAAAGTGAAATAAGGACATTAACAGATGTCTCCATGGGACTCACCTCCGGCCATCGCCGTCTTCCCCCCAGAGGACACCGTCACCGCCGTCACCGCGATCACGTACTTCATCCCTGTGGAGGCAACTCGTCAGCTCCCTGGGGAGACGTTTCTGAAGGAGGCGGTTGTCATGGCGACGGGCTCCCTACCTTTGTCGTTGACGGGGTAGTAGTAGAAGCTGCCGGGGGGGTTCTCCACGGCCAGGCGGTACCACAGAGGGAAGTGGTCCACGGTGAACAGGTTGTCCTTGTCGGTCGCTGTGAGAAACCGTCTGTTCGGGGAGGGAGGGGGGCGCCTTTTACTTTGAAATCCATCCTGGGATTGGCTCAACCAGCACGGTTTTTACACGTCTTACTTTGCCACTCTGGTCTCCACTCCGGCGTATCTCATCCACCTCGTGAGGCCGGCTCGAGTCCCGAGGAAGGCCGTCTCCACCCCCGGCTCCACCCTGCACGGACGGAGAAGCACCGACAACTAGAAACACTTTTCATCTGATCTTCAGTCAGTCATGTGGTCCTAAATGACAGGAGCTCTGAACTTCAGGAAGTGAACACAAAGCTGTGCAGGTGAGAACTGTCAGAGGTGTCACCTGTCGGTGAGCATCAGGGCGTTCCAGTAAGCCTCCAGTGGAGCCGTCACCACGGCATCGAAAAGCGTCTGCTGCAGCAACACCTCGTCGCCTAGGCAACGGACAAAACAAGGTAAACAAGTCTGACAGGAATCCCTTCAAGAGTTGTAGTAGAGACCTGTCAATCAGCGTGTAGCCCCGCCCTAAAGCATCCTCTCTTTATGATCTGTTTGACTCTAAATGGACCATCATTCACTAAATGAACATCATGCTGCATTGAAAAAGACTTGAAACTAGAGACTGAGACCATAAACTCATGTTTACAATGTTTACTGAGGGAATAAATCAAGAGAGAAGTAGAGTCATTTCCTCATAGACGTCTATGGGAGCAGAGGAGTCGCCCCCTGCTGGTCACTACACAGAAGTAGAGTCATTTCCTCATAGACGTCTATGGGAGCAGAGGAGTCGCCCCCTGCTGGTCACTACACAGAAGTAGAGTCATTTCCTCATAGACGTCTATGGGAGCAGAGGAGTCGCCCCCTGCTGGTCACTACACAGAAGTAGAGTCATTTCCTCATAGACGTCTATGGGAGCAGAGGAGTCGCCCCCTGCTGGTCACTACACAGAAGTAGAGTCATTTCCTCATAGACGTCTATGGGAGCAGAGGAGTCGCCCCCTGCTGGTCACTACACAGAAGTAGAGTCATTTCCTCATAGACGTCTATGGGAGCAGAGGAGTCGCCCCCTGCTGGTCACTACACAGAAGTAGAGTAATTTCCTCATAGACGTCTATGGGAGCAGAGGAGTCGCCCCCTGCTGGTCACTACACAGAAGTAGAGTCATTTCCTCATAGACGTCTATGGGAGCAGAGGAGTCGCCCCCTGCTGGTCACTACACAGAAGTAGAGTCATTTCCTCATAGACGTCTATGGGAGCAGAGGAGTCGCCCCCTGCTGGTCACTACACAGAAGTAGAGTCATTTCCTCATAGACGTCTATGGGAGCAGAGGAGTCGCCCCCTGCTGGTCACTACACAGGATGACACTTCAAGGATTCTCGATCTCTTCCTTTTCCCAAAACTTTCTTCGTGTCGCTACAACTGGAGCCAAAGGAAATGCATGATGGGAGAAGCTGTGTAGTTGGGACCTACACTCCAGGTCGGGCTCCTGGCCCAGCAGGTAGCGGATGGCAGCCTGCAGCTGCGAGTACTTGCGGTGGCTCGGGTCGATGTCGGTCTCACAGTAGGTCCTGAGGAAGAGAGCTTCAGTGAACCAGGACTAAACACAACCTTTTATACAAAATCAGATATTCAATAGATGAAAAAGTCACAACTCTCTTTCCACTTCCTCTATCACCTTGAAATTTATGGAATAATTAAACGATGCAGTTTGTAATTTGTTGGCGTATTTGACTCTTGCAGCACAGATAAAACAAGAGGGGATGCTATCGGCTGTATTAAATATCACTTTATGGTCGCGGCGGAGGACGTACCACTCGGTGGCGATGCTGAGGTCGGGTGAGGTGAGGTCGTGCAAACCTGAGGAAGGCACAAACAAATACTACTAGTACTAATACTAATGAAGTGCCAGTACTTTTAATCAAAGTGTGGTAATAGTACTTTTACTCCAATAAACTAATTTAACGGTGCCAAGTAGTGAGAATGAGCACTGATAGCAGCAATGAAAAACAATTGAGAAATAAAAGAAAAAAACTAAAACAATAAGGAAAAAGGAATGCAAATAAATGTTAAAAAACAAATAGATAGAAATAGAGTAACATATCAAATGTATCAATACATATAATTGTTCAAATATAAAAGAAACATTAGATAAACAGTAAATTAATAAACTACATTTAACAATACATTACCACTAAATTATTCTTAAATTTGTTTTTTATTCCTTATTTGCAATTTATTTCTATATTATATACTATATTTCTTTACTTATTTTTCTGTCTATCGCTAAATACATTTTCTTATTCTTACTAAGATAATGTTATAACTATGTTGTTCTGTTGTTGACTTAAAGTAGTAAATCATAGTAAATCCATGTGTGTTTGAATTTAATTTGACATCATTGAATCAATGAAGATCATCCCGTGTGAATTCAACAAGTGTGTGCAGCAAAGCATTGTGGGAACTCTTACCTTCCTCCACAGAGACATTTCCAATAAACATGAGGCCTCCGTGACCTTTCGTCAGCACCATGCCGAAGCTGGAGGAGAGCAGAAGAGAAAAAGAAGAGACACTCTATAAGCAGACTGCATGAGAACACTCCATAAGAACCCTCCATAAGAACACTCCATAGGAACCCTCCATAAGAACACTCCATAAGAACACTCTATAAGAACACTCCATAAGAACACTCCATAAGAACACTCTATAAGAACACTCCATAAGAACACTCTATAAGAACACTCCATAGGAACCCTCCATAAGAACCCTCCATAAGAACACTCTATAAGAACACTCCATAAGAACCCTCCATAAGAACACTCCATAAGAACACTCTATAAGAACACTCCATAGGAACCCTCCATAAGAACCCTCCATAAGAACACTCCATAAGAACACTCTATAAGAACACTCCATAAGAACCCTCCATAAGAACACTCCATAAGAACACTCTATAAGAACACTCCATAAGAACACTCCATAAGAACACTCCATAAGAACACTCTATAAGAACACTCCATAAGAACACTCCATAAGAACCCTCCATAAGAACACTTCACAGGAACACTCTATAAGCACACTGCATAAGCACACTTCATAAGCACACTTCATAAGCACACACTCTATAAACACACTTCATAAGCACACACTCTATAAACACACTTCATAAGCACACACTTCTTCCACTAAATAGCAGCAACTTTTACCTGAAAGGAGTCCCGTCGATGTTGGTGTAGAAATAGTCGTTGACGAGATACAGGGGTCGTTTCTGTTGGATGTGATGTCATTAATATACACATATATACTTATGTATACATACTATATATATTTTCTCCCTGACCCTCCTCACCCCTCTGTCCACTGAGGCTCTGATGCTCAGCCGGATGGAGCCGGTCTCTCCTCTCACCATGGCGGTTCTCAGCTGGTTAAAACACAGTCACATATTTTTGTGTATTTCACAGCCTCAAAGTTTGTGTTTGTTCACTGTGTCCTCACGGCGCGGAGGGGGGGGGACCATACCATGTGACATGTGACACGTTACCTTCTCCTCTGTGTCCTCCCACTCCACCTCCGACAGGTCCACGCTGTTGTAGTTGGGTTTGGGCTTCAGCTTCTTCCCGTCTTGGTACTGTGGGGGAGGAGGAACTCGTAAATACTTCTCAGCTCCCCCCCAGAAAGGACCCGTCAGGACCTCTACGGCCCCGTGTCACTCACCAGAGGTCGGAGGTCGGGGTGCGCCAGGATGTAGCCGTTGTTGGTGATGAGGAAGGCGTAGCCATGAGCTCCCAGCTGTGGGGGAAGAGGAAGTGACAGGTGGAATACTTTTATTGTGAAAGGACTCCATTCCCGGTCACACACACACACACAGACACACACACACAGACACACACACAGCTCACCATGTATCGGGGCGCCAGCTTCATCACCTCCATCAGCGGGACGTCGGTGCCGACCACACCCAGTAAGATCCCATGGGACAGCTGGGAGATAATAACATATGATATTATTAACAATTAAAAGAATACACAGAACAAATAATAGCTTGATGTATAGTTCTCAAAGTATATTTTTAACAGATATCTTTCTTGTTTAAGTAAAATAAAGCGTCAAATTTATTGAGTTCTTTGGACGAAACAAAGTCTGAGGTAACTGCTGTCTGCTTTAAAAGCATCCACACGCCTCCACACGCATCCACACGCCTCCACACGCCTCCACACGCCTTGACACGCCTTGACACGCCTCCACACGCCTCCACACGCCTCTACACGCCTCCACACGCCTCCACACGCATTGACACGCCTCCACATTAACAGTGAACCATTAACAGAGAAACCAGAGCGGACCGTTTCCTTCTTCTTGCTGAAGACCGGCATGGCCACCGAGGTCATGAGCAGCAGACTCTGAGCTTTGGTGTAGAAGAGCTGAAACACAACCAAGCAAACAGTGAACCATCAACATCTCACTCATTTTCATTCAGTCCAGTAGATCTGAATACAGTCTGAACGTGTATTAAACACGTGTTTGAATATGAAGGTTGTTCTACGTCCTCCACACGCGTGTAGCAACTCGTGTGGGACTCCAGGTGGCGACGTGCGACTGCTGAGTACAATTTAAAACAAAAGAAACCCTGGAGGTAAAAGTACTACAATCACTCAGTTCTCAGGTACTCAGCATGAGGGGCAGGGACCTCCAGCAGGGTCAGGAAATAACTAAAAGGGGTCTTTGTGTGTAATACGTGTGTTGTTCTCCAAAGTGGAGGAGAAATAAAAAGTCTTCTAAAAAAATTCATTTTTGGGGGGGACGAATGACGAATTGGGGGGGAAGGAAACGTCAACAGGTTTTATCTGTTTGAGGAGCTGCTGAAAGCAAAGAAGTAGTAGACTCACCTTTTATTGGTAACCTCACTGATACTATTCATTGATTCTGAAATAAGGCCTGACTGCTTTGATCAACATTAAGCTCTGGTTTAACTGCACTACAAACTGAGTCCTTGTTTACCTCAAATGTGCACTTTATCATTTCATTTTGTACAGCACTGTTTGGCAATGTTGTTTTTCAGTAAAAAAATTCTTTGCATAAAGCAAGTCACTCCACTTTTCCATGTTGATAAGAGCATTAAAATGAAGAAAAAATATGGAAAAAAATAAAGGAAGGGACATTTAGAATAGCTACAAATTTGCGATTAATTGTGATTCATTTTGAGTTAACTGACGTAAATGTGATTAATCGTGATAGAATAGTTTAATCGTTTGACAGCACTAATACACTTTTTATTTCTCCTCCACGTTGTGTGTAATACGTGTGTTGTTCTTCATGCAAAGACCCCTTTTAGTTATTAAAAACTTTACAGACATTAGTGACTTCTTCTACCCCTTAAATCACATTCATCTAACACCAGCACTTCTTCTTTGTTACCTCCTGGGTGCTGGGAAGCTGCGCAGTGATGGATGGAGAGGCCCAGAGGATCATGGGAGAATGGAGCGATAAAAAAACACACAGGAGGAAGCAGACAGACGAAGTGATGATGATGAAGACGATGAAGACTGGACGGGAGATGTTTAGGAGACACAAGATGGTTGACTATTAACTGCTCCTTTGGAGCGCTGTGATTGGCCGGCTCACCACGGAGTCCATGTAGGCCTCCGTCCAGATGATGTCGTGGTCGTGGTTGATGACCATCGGGCGGCTGAGGACGTGCAGGTACTCCATGACGTTCTCCTGCACGTCGGCCAGCGTGGAGATGTGTGTGTAGTAACCTGAGGAAACACACACAGACATTAGTGACACACACACACGCTCCGTCTCACTCGCAGCGACCTCTGACCTTTGTTGTTGCAGGCGATCCACTTGGTGTTCTGGGCGAAGGTCATCTCTCTGCCGATCAGGTACGTAAAGACCCTCACCTGAAGACACACAACAGATGTTCTAATAAGCATTTCTTTAAAATTCTATTCACATATACAATTATTAACAAGGGGAATGAATCAATGAATAATGAATACATGAATGAAATAAAGCAGCTCCTCACCCGGCGCTCGGGCCAGTTGAACTCCTCAAAGACCGACTCAAAGTCCTCCATCGCTCCGTCTGTGATCAGCATGATGGCCTGGTTACACATGCTGCCCCGCCCACTCAGCTTCGCCTGCACACACACACACACACACACACACACACACACACACACACAAGGAACTCGTCACGTGGATCACGATGTCATGTCTGAAGGGGCTTGGAGGGATCAGCCCTCCTGTGAGTGGACACGGACCTCGTTGAGGATCTTGAAGGACTCCTTCATGGCGTTCTTGATCTTTGCTTCTCCTTTAACGTGCAGCTCGTCCACCAGCTGCTTGAAGTGCTGAGGGACAAAGAGACAGACGCTGGAGGGGACCGTCTAAATACTGGACACTCAACAGTTGCATGTGGACTTTTTGCTCCAAGAAGTAGCCACAATGTGTGTGTGTGTGTGTGTGTAGATGACGTCTCACCTCTCGGTTGTCTAAGTCAGCCTGGACCAAAGTACCTTTAAAGCACGGCTCCACGTACCGAACATAGTCAGTGTACTGAAGAGGAGACACAGAGAGGAGACAACAGGAAGAAACACAGGGACACAGAGGACACAGAGGAGGAGACATGGGTCACGAGTATTTTTAGTACTCTCACTTTTCTACCAGTGTGTGTGTGTGTGTGTGTGTGTGTGTGCGTCCCTCACAGCGATGACGTTGACAAAGTCGTTCTCCCCCAGCGTGTCCAGGATGGTGTTGATGGTGTGCTTGGCGATGGTCATCTTCAGCCCCTTCATGCTGCCGCTGATGTCCACCATGATGATGATGTCTTTGGGAGACGTGGCTGCCTGGATGTACCTGAACGCACCACGGCATCACCCAGCAACGTTATTCACGCTAAATATTTAGAAACATATGTACATCTTATATTACACTGTAATATGTATTGTAACAATATGTTACCATGGTGACAGAGTGCTACAAATATATATATATATATATATATATATATGGTAACGTATTGTTACAATACGTATCACAGTGTAATATAAGATATATATATATATACAGTGTACAGAGTATACAGTATACAGAGTGCTACAAATATATATATATATATATATATATATATATATATATATTTGTAGCACTCTGTCACCATGGTAACATATTGTTACAATACGTATCACAGTGTAATATAAGATATATATGTACACAGCGTCTGAAATAAGTATTGAACACGTCACCATTTTTCTCAATAAATATATTTCCAAAGGATCTATTGATTTGAAATATTCAAGTAATACATACATACAAAGAAACCAAAAAAGTTAAGAGATAAAGTTATGTGTAATAATGTGAAATAACACAGGGAAAAAGTAGAGGAATAATCGGCTGTTTTGATCTTAAAGTTTATTTTCCAATCTCAAAGTCGTGGTGGCAGCTGCTCACGTCTTCAGGGGAACACGAATCCCTGTTTTAAACATCAGGAAAGTCCATCTGACCAGAGGCCCTCAACTCACCAGTTTCTGTTCCTGCAGTCAAAAGCCGCCACGCCGTTGGAGTCTGGAGTCCATTTGATACCTGAGAGATAAACACAAGCAGCTTTATGGAAATACACCAATACTTCTCCTGCCTCTTATTGGTTGTTTAGTTTAAATTGCCCAAATTACAACATTCTTCTCAGCCATGAATGTGAAAACAGATATTATGGTGACATTTTCCTCTTCTGACATTTGCCACCAAACTCCAAAATTCTGATGGAATTCTGAAGGCCAGACTTAAGATGAGGCTAAGACTAGAGCTCAGACTGAAGACCAGACTTCAGGTTACAGTTCAGACTAGAGTTCAGACTAGAGTTCAGAATAGGGCTCAGACTAAAGCTCAGAATAGGGCTCAGACTAAAGCTCAGAATAGGGCTCAGACTAAAGCTCAGAATAGGGCTCAGACTAAAGCTCAGAATAGGGCTCAGACTAAAGCTCAGAATAGGGCTCAGACTAAAGCTCAGAATAGGGCTCAGACTAAAGCTCAGAATAGGGCTCAGACTAACCGGGGTAAATCCTAAAGAAGCCGGTGGAGCTGCCGAAGAACTGCCAGGTGAGAGTGGGATCCTTCTGGAAGTTGGCGATGAAGACGTCGTTTAACGCCTCGGAGTTGTAGATGCCGTTGAGGATGTTGGGGTCTGCACACAGAGGAGGCTGATTAAGAGCTGAAGCTCAAAGGAAGCACGTCAACCGGACGCGCAGGACGACCTCTGACCTTTGTTGTAGACGTTGGTGGGGATCTGGATGTCGCTCATCAGCGTGTTCACCAGCAGCTTGTTGAAGTGCTCGTTCTCTTCCAGGAGGAACTCCCCGCCCAGCTCCACGCTGTTGCCGTCCTCGTCCGCCGTGTTGATCAGCATGGAGTTGTAGTAGTCGAACTGGTGTGGAGACAGGAAAAAGTTTCCTTTCAGAATAAGATGCTGACTTTTACAGCAAAACGGAATCCTGATGAGAACAACGTGAATCCTTTATCAGTACACCTGTGAACATGTGAATAAAAGTGAAACCTGATTCAGAAATAGATGCTGGTTTTCATTTATATATCATTGCTGAGTTGGTTTTACTCTGAAACACCAACGGACTGGATCGCTTTACTACCACCTGCATGTGTATTTGCGTCTCTATTAATGTTTCTATTGTTCTGTTCTGCTTCTCTGCTGCGCTGTCGACCTAGTTTCCTCACAGGATCAGGGGACGTCAATCTAATCTCAGGTGAAGCTTTAAAGCTCTGACCAGCTGTTAGCACGCTAACGTTAGCGTTTATCTTAAAGCACAGCTGACAGCTTAGGCCAGTTAAAGGGTTGAGGGATTATCGCAGCTCAGCAGGGTTTCAGGCCTTCGCAGGACGTAGTGTGGAGTAAAAGAAATACAGATTAAAACATGAGGACCACATGAAGGTGTGAAATTCTTCTGAGTGAACTTTAACATTCAGCTGGTGGGTGACAAAGAGCACCTACCTTTAGTGTAGCGTTGAAATCGTGGTACAGGTCGGCGTCCTCTGCCGACTCCGCCAACCTCTGAGACAGGAAACAGGAAGTGTGACTATAAATCCACTATCGCTCTGCATAGTGACAACATCTAACCAATACTGTCATGATAAGGGGGGGGGGGGGGCGGCGCACGCACCCACCAAAAAAACCCCAAGATGAATGAAATTAATGAACAAAATTAAATATAAAACGACGGTGTCCGTCCGCAACAAAATAAACGAGAACCTTCTCCGCCTTCACTGAGCTACGTTGAAGGATCCTCTTAGATTCTTCCTGTGTTCTCACTGGTTCCGAAGACGACTCACATTGAAAGTAAGACTTTATCAACCCGGAATGTAATGTTGGAATGTAAATGAAAAAAGAAAAGTCAAGGGAGTGTCCAGTGGGATGTAGGGGTCAGTCAGGGGGGGGACCCGGTTCTGTAGATGAGCCCGACTGCAGACGGGAAGTAACTGTTAGTGTGGTGGGAGGTCTTAGTCCTGATGGACCTCAGTCTCCTTCTGAATGGAAGGGGCACAAACAGTTTATTTCCGGGGTGAGAGGGGTCGGCTACAATCTTGGCTGTGGCTGCAGCGTACCACACGGTGATGGAGGAGCAGAGGATGGACTCCATGATGGCCGTGTAGAAGGCCTTATCACTTATCGGTGATCGCGGTCTTAAAGGGACCCTGCGCCGGTTCTACCCTGATGATGTCATAGTGAGATCAGCAGGGCGAATCTCAGATGGGATGAGGAGATTCTTTAGTTAATAATAAAAATAAGTGATTGAGTTTGGAGAGACTGATCATAGACACACTTCATGTCATCATCAGATATGATCCCGCGGTGTATTTGAATGCACCACGCCACCTCTTCCTCACCCTCACAGACTTCCTCTTGCTCCCCAACATTTGCTCGATCTCGTCCGAGTATTTCTTCACCAGGTCACCTCCGTCCAGCTCCACGACCTTAATGATGGACTCCACGTCCTTCAGTTTCTGAAAGACAGACACACATGTTCAGCCGCATCTGAGTACTTGTGTTGGTGCTTCCTCATTGGAGACCCTTCTATGGAAGGGAGGTTTGGACAGTTTGGCAGCATTAAAGTCGTGTCGTGTTGAATCCAGATGAACAGATTGTCTCTCTTTTGGTTCTTTATTCTAGTTGTAAACCAAACTCTAAAACCAAGAACATATGATCAAACTATGATCAAGATTCATCTTCCTCATGATTGGAACAGGAAGGAAGTTGTCCTTTGATCTGGATCCGATCCGCTTCATTTCGGGTTGATTGAAGCAGCAGAAACCGTGAAACTAATCGGATGCCGCTGGCTGATTGGTGCGTTTTTTTTCTCAAAGATAATTTGGATCGAGAGACTGGCTCACAGATTATGTGGAGATGTGTGTGTGTGTGTGTGTGTTTATTTGTGTTTGTTGGGAGGGAGGGGGGGTGTAAAGCAAAGGTTCTCTGAGGGAATCAGGTCAGTGTCTCAGGATCAAGACGCTGGAGGTGGACGAGCCAGCTGAGAGCGAGCAGGGACGTCCCGCTGTGGTTATTTACACTCTCACTAATCCCCAGTAGACCATAAAGCAGGGGATGCTTTAGGGCGGGGCATACTGTGATTGACAGTTCTCGACCAGAGACATATACGACGTCTTACTCACTTCCTGTTAACTGGATGTATCAAATCCAAGGAGGCAACGACAGTTTATGAGTCTGACAGTTATTTTAAGATCTGCTTCACGTGGTTGTGGGTCAAAGTCTCAGAGTCTCTGCAAGCAGAATAACTGCAGCTGCTGATGAATACAAATCTGATAAATGGATGAATGACTAAAATCAGAACAGGCCACAAATCCTGACGCCAGTAAAGAGGGCTCGGCCCTCAATCTGGGCATTACCATGATCCCTGTGTGTGTGTGTGTGTTCTCCCTGGAAACACAACCACAGAGTCGCTATGACACAACACACACACACACACACGCTCCCATTGCTTTCTGTTCCCAGTTAAACCTTCTCAACTCCAAAAACGCCATCAGACAATATTTAAAGGCCATCGGAGTCGTTTTATAGTTCACACTGTTTCTGAATCAGCAAAGAGAGAAATGAAAGAGTCGACTGCAGAGAAACTAAACTGGAATCACGGCCTCGCTGTTCAGAGCCTCCACAACACCGACACGTCGGCGTTTGCTGGGTTTTGTGAGGTCACAGCGACTTTCAACCACCAACTTCTGACCATTTAATCCTTAAATCCATCTGAAAAATGATGAAAAATTTGAGCTCCAGGCGTCCCTGAAACAGGACAACTCGAAAACACAAAGAAGGAGAGTCCCTTTAACAAGTCCCGCCCCTTTATCTCAGACCGGCCAATCGCGGCACAGCCTCGTCCAGCTGTGGTCCTCAGACTCTGGTCACATGTTCTTAATGTTCAGGCTGATATAGCGGACAATGTTGTGTCAGATCGAAACTAAGCGCTACGATTTAACAACCTGTTTCTATGCTAAGCTAACATCATCTATGCTAATCCCCCCCAAAACAGAAGCAGTGAAATGAGGTTTACCTTCTGGAGAAGCAGAGAGCCGGAGTATTTGGTGGTGAGGTCTCGTAGCTGAGTGGAGAGCACCATCGCCCACTGCTGCACCCTAAAACACAGAGGGGGGGGGGTCACGAGGAGGATGAGGATCAATTAAGAGCCCCAGGTGCTTCAGGTATATTTATAATAAAACTGAAATATGAATATTATAGGTTTTTCAAAGAAAGGCGCCTGATTCATTACAATATAATTGGATTCTGTACAAGAAATGTTTAGTTCTTTCTACTTCTTCTCATCATGGTTCCGTTTCCACTCGGCAGCAGGACTTTTATTTTGAAGGGAAACTCAAAACCAAAGAGAGAAACATTTGACAGGAGCAAAAGTAAAAAATAGAATGGCACTTCCAGAGGGTTCTGAGGGCTGTTTTTTGTTCATGTGTTATTTTAATAAAGATACGTCCATGGACTCTCGTCCAGTGGGCTGTTGCCGTGGTGACGGCGAGCAGCAGAGGCGGTTTGGGCAGAAAAAGGCGGTTAAATACGACGGCGGTGAAAGAGATTTAGATAATCTGATGTTCATCTGGGTCACAGCAGAGAGCTGCAGGTGTCTGCACACACACGTACGCACACACACACACACACACACACACACACACACACACACACACACACACACACACCTCACATAACTTTATACGACTTTATTAGCTTGCATTTCTCATTGGGAATGAATCCTGTTTCACAGGATTTTTATCATGGCTTCAGTGTATTGACTAAACTCATAAATAATCTATTAGATGATGTTCTTGTTATTCAAAAAGCCATTATATTAGGTTATAATATGTTAAGTATGATTTGGTTCTCAATGTCTAACAGCTGTTTAAATGTTTGACATTTAATTAATCTAACTGCATATAACAATTAGTAAATACAAACTAAATTGAATTACATTCAACTACATTTAATTACATTTAACCACATTGAAATACATGTTACAAAATATACTATATTTAAAAAGAGTAAATACATTTAAATACACTTAACTATGATTATCTAAATGTAAATACCTTACATCTCAGCAATGGTTTGGTTCATTTTTGCAGTTTATATTTACACATTTTAATTTGTGTGATGGACATCCACACAACCAATGGAACCAACCAACAGTCCAGTTGCCCCCCCCCCCCCCCCCTTTGGATTTTTCAACAGTTTTCAACATGGCCGCCGGCTCACTAACTTCCTCATGTTGCAATAATTAAGATACGTTTCTGGAAACATGGTAATTCACATAAATCAACAGCCAGAAGACGTCCTTCGCCCAAACGTCTCTGAAGCCTCTGAGGAGATGAAGCTCAATAAAACAAACGCGTCAACAATAAAGCCTTCATCTCTCCACTGACTGACGAATCACACGAGAGCTTTATCTCACACACGCAGGGGTGTTTGTATCCGTTACATCAGCTCTGGTAATGTGATTAAATCAAGCGCTCCCTTTGAGCGTCCAGCTCTGACCATCAACCCGCCAAAATAAAATAAATCCTCCATCCAGATAACCTCTGTGTTGAAGTAATAATAGAACATATACTAGTACTTCAGACACAGCTTGAAAACTATAACTATATTTTGTGGTATTAGTACTTTTACTGAAGTCAAGGGTATGAATAATTCTTCTGCCTCTGTGAGGCATTTAATGTCCTGACCACAAATCAGGCAAATGTAAAACTGGTACTTTGTGGTGAACGTTGGGTAGAGTGGGGGCGTGGCCTGTGGAGGGGTAGCGCAGGGGCGTGGTCTGTGGAGGGGCGTGGCCACGAGGCGGCGTCAGGAGAAAGAGAGTGTTACACGTGAAGCTGCAGCGCAGGTCCACGCTAATGACTTCCTTCATGCTAATGAGGATGGGAGACCACGACAGGACAGAAAAACACACAGGTGCATTCTGGGAAGTGTACTTAATAAACGTGGAAAAGAAGAATTTAAATGTGGTTTGTAGCGGCTTTGGTGCACATTTATTTTCCCGTTGTCTGTGAAGGCCTCTTCAGGTCTTCCTTTCGGGTTGTGAGGAGTCGTGAAGCAGAGAGCAGATTTCAGCGAGTCCTCGGGGGCGTCAGCTGACACGGACGCGTTCCCTTGGGATCCCGGGTGAAAACGCGGCTAACTAGCTAGCAGGCTAACTAGCTAGCAGGCTAACTAACCGGTATCAGCGGTGAAACCGTTTTCCCACCAAATGACTCGTTCAATTTGATATTCATGTCAGCATCCATTCTCAAAATATTGGACAAAAAGTTCAATATTTTGATTTTGTTGGAATGATTCCACTTTATAGTAACTTCAGCACAGGTGGGACGGAGGGCAGGAGGTCACTCACGTCTCCGGTGGGATCTTCATCTGAGCGCGAGCCGTAATCCACAAGCAGAAAAGACCCAGAATCCTCAGGAGCGCGCGGCCCCCCATCCTGTTTCCAATGTAGCGCGGGGGCTTTTCTCTCAACTCGGATCTATTCTGAAGAGCCTGGGAGGATCATCAAGAGTCCCTCATGTCGACTAGAGGGAGTAGAAGAAGAGGAAGAAGAAGAAGAAGAGGAAGTGGGCCTCGGTGGGGGCTGTAGACCCTGAACGCTCTCCGTTGTGTCCGGGCGAAGTCGCCCCGCTGCCGGCATCTTCCTCAGTGCCTCGGCGCCTCAGTGGAAGCTTCCAGAGGCATTTCTGAAGCACCTCAAAGTCGGCCAGTAGAGACAGTTTAAAATCCAGATGGCGGGGGCAGGGGGGGGGGGTCTGCCAGGTTTGGTCCTCACCCAACCAACGGGCGAGTCACTTCCTCCACCTCGCAGATATTTAGGAGGACGCAAAGCCAGCAGCAGATTTTAGAGCCGCTTGCTCCGCTGTCACCCAATTTGCAATGTAATCCACTTGGATTAGAACTCCCCATGGAGGGAGAGAGAGAGAGAGGGGGGGGGGGGCTTGCAGCAGCGGATTGGACGAGGCTCGGCTTATCTAAAAGGATTACAGTGACTTCTGGAGACTGGCTGTCCTGCGCCCAATCAGATCCAGCAAAAGGAAGAAGAATCCCTGAGGTTTGGGGACTCACCTGAGGCTGTGCAGCCCGGGGCCGGTGCCTTGCTCAGGGGCAGTCACACGCCTCCCCCTGATCAATCAATCAATCAATCATCCTGTTCGCTGTTCACAGAAACATGAGCCGCGGTTCTTCTCAGCGTCGACATTCAACCGTTAGTTAACGACCAGGAATATTTACAGTTGATTTACAGTCTGATCACAGGTCACATGTTGTGTGTAAGAAGAGGAGGTCTTCATGGAGACGTCTCTCGATAATCTGTGCAAAGGGTTGGAGCCTCAAGTTTGGCAAAAAACCTGTCAATCAGCGTGTAGCCCCGCCCTAAAGCATAATCCACTTAAATGACCCGTAATGAAGCAGTCTTGAAACTAGAGACTGAGACCATAAACTCACGCTTACAATGTTTACTGAGGGAATAAATCAAGAAGATAAATCAAGAAGAGGAGTCATGACCGAAAGAACTAGGTCACGGGTACAAGCGGCCGAAATGGGTTTCCTCAGGAGAGTTTCTGGAGCTTGGGAGGTGTTCCAGGCACGTCCAGCTGGGAAGACCCAGGACCAGGTGGAGAGATGATATCTCTTAAATGAAACCAGCTGAGTGGATTAAAATAAATTAAAATATACTATATCCCCTCATCCTGATTTTTCTCAGTGATGTATCTGACCTTTTGACCTTCAGACAATCTGACCTTCTGACCTCCATACCTTCGACATTGTGGCCTTCAGACCTTCAGACATCAGACTTTCTGATCGTCTGACCTTCAGACCTTTCGATCCACTCAGTCGGTTTGAGGCCTCAGAATCTCAGAACCCTCCAAAGCTCTGACCAGACATTCGTATTCATTCATTCATTCCTTCATCATCGGTGCTCCGCTGGCTTTAACACGTCATTCATTCTCAGTTAGTGACCCATCATCACGTCGTCACAACATACTGTGTAGTACGAAGCCTCTAGACAGGACCAAAGTAATTACATCATCACATTTCTTATTAAATCTTTTCTTTGCATTCACCACCAAAAGAAGCCGTGGAAACACGTTGAAACTCCTCGGCTGTCTTTACATTTAATCAGATTCTGTGAATAACATTTAAATCTGAACTCTTCAATCAAACTATGAAGCCATGATTGATTCATCAGAGACCAGCTGTCATGTGACAAACTATGACTCTATTATGCGATCTTTTCTCCTGGTCATGATCCATGTGTTTCCTCAGAGGAGCAGGACTAATCATCACTGATGAAAAATGAGGCCACGGCGCCCTCTGGTGCTCAAAGACGTCACGTGCGACTCTGACGGAGGATGCGATGACGTCACGGACAAGAGAGGACCAAGCAACAGGTCCGGGCTGCTGTCCATGAAAATAGAGATAATCAGAATGACACCATGCTGCTGGAAATCATGGAGGGGTCTGAAAAATTATTTTCCTCACTGTATACTTAATAATTAATAATTATACTGTATACATATATATATATAAAACAATATTCAGAATATGATATAACTACCAAATTGTAACTAGTATAACTATCCAATATAAATATCATAAAATAAATACATTTATAAACTCACACACTATATTGAACTATGTTATATAACACTAGCAGAAACACTAATAAATATATATATATAGTACAATCACTACACCTTTTTATGAATTATACAATCTACAATCTACTTTTTAAAGTTAAAGGACTTTTGTAGTTTTATAGTTTACAGAAATATTAGAAGGATTATTACAATACCAGTGTACTTGTGTGTGTGTGTGTCTGTGCATGAGCGAATGTGTGTGTGTGAGAATGTGTGTGTGAGAGTGTGAATGTGTGTGTGTGTGTGTGTGAGAATGTGTGTGTGTGAGAGTGTGAATGTGTGTGTGTGTGTGTGTGTGTGAGAATGTGTGTGTGTGAGAGTGTGAATGTGTGTGTGTGTGTGTGTGTGTGTGTGTGTGTGTGTGTGTGTGTGTGTGTGTGTGTGTGTGTGTGTATGTGAGAGTGTGAGTGTGTTGAGGTGCTGATGAGGTGGTTCCAGGTCCAAGGTGTCATGGAGGATCTGGTACCAGGTCTCAGTGTCACAGCAAGGAGTCACATGGTCTCATGGGTTCAAGTCCCAATGATGGATTACAGTTACATTTGTTGATGTTGAAACTTCTGAACTTGAACGTCAAAATGTCTCCTTTTGTTCTGCAGTGTTTTTGGACGTTTGTCTTTACAAGCAAACAGCTGCCGAGCCACCGAGGTCTAGTTTATCATCCTCAGCGTCACACACACACACACGCACACACACACACACACACACACACACACACACACACACACACACACACACACACACACACACACACGTGTGTGTGGAGGAGGGGGCTCCATCCCTCTGATATGGAGGGCTTAGATGAACAATGGTCGTATTGAGGAGGACGTTGCCCCGCGTGGCCTGGCGTGGATGGAGGGTTATGTCGGGGTTTGGGGGGGTGCTGTGTGTGTAGGGGGGTGAGAGGGGGGGGGCTAAGCCCTGCAGCTGTTGCCTGGCACGCTCCGGCCTCAGGGAGGACCGACAGCTCACGTCACTGCTGAGTGTCCTGCTGCGGCCGCCGGTGGGGGCTTCTGTCATCGTGGGGCATCTGGAGAGCAGGGGGGGCATCGTAGACCACAACACCACCCTGAGCCCCCCCTCTACCCTCCCTCGCCCCTGAGCTGGGTGTCACCCAGCTGCACCCGCTCTTTAAGATGGAACGTGTTGCTGTTTATGCCGCTGCTGTCAATCTCTCACAAAGTAGGCGACTCCTCAACTGCTGAATTACCCACAATGCTTTGTGCTTTGCGCCCGTACAACATCCCCGAGTTTGAGAGTTGTGGGACCTTCTTCTTCTGTCGTTTGAACATGGAAACCTGCTCTCTGCAGAGGAAAGGTCATCGGATAAGCTCCGCCCCCCCCCTCACTGCAGCAGTTGTTTGTCTGTTAAACCTTGACCATCATCGCAGACGCCACCCCCCCCCCCCCCCCCCCTCAAGCTTTATGGCCTCTGAAGACACAAGAGGTGGAGAAGGGGATCAGGTAGCTCCCTGTGTGGCCCCCGTTAACTTCTCCTCCGCCACGCTGCCACTCGCCCTGCGCGTAAAAAAATGGCCGTTAAAAAACAGCACGTGAACTCGAGGGGGGGGGGGGGGGGCACGCGTGGCAGCGGTCGCCCTCAAACACGCAGATGGTTTTCCACTTCCGAGAAGAAGCGTCCACAAACAAAATCTGCAGTAAAAACAAAGAGATGATGTTTCATTCGACTGTTAAAGGAGTCTTCTTCTGTGGTGGTTTGGTTTTAATGGAGGGTGAAGGGGGGGGGGGGGGTTAAGAGGACAAACACCCTGCTAAAGCAGAGGTGTTCAAAAGGGGGTCACGGAGTTTTTTTTTTTTCAACCAATTTCTTTTCCACAAATTGAAATGTCTTCATAATCAGAATTGTATTTATTGTCTTTAAATACACATTAAAATGAACATATTGTAGCCAACGGATAAATTGATGGAGACACATTGAGCTACTGGAGCTTCACTCACAGCAGCTTTCATGCAAACACCACAGCACACGCACCAGCCAATCAGATCGCGCTCATGCTCACGTCTAAAGAGCGCGAAGCTCAAAAATAAAAGATGGCCGACCAAACTCCGTAGAACAGGGGGTCCCTGCTTCATCTCTCCATCAGTTTGGGGGACCTTGGGACCTTGACTTACATTACATTACATGTCACTGTGTGTGTCATGTGAGTCTAAAGAGGTGTGTCTTGAGTTTTGGGCGGAAGATGTAGAGTCTCTCTGTGGTCCTGATGTCATCAGAGAGCTCATTCCACCATCTGGGAGCAGGACAGCAAAGAGTCGCCATCTCGCCGAGTGCTTTTCTCTCAGTGAGGGAGGAACAAGCCGCTTGATGCAGATCGGAGTGTGCGGGTTGGGATGAAGGGTTTCAACATGTCCCGGATGTAGACTGGACCCGATCCATTCAGTTAGCTCAAAACACGAAACGGTAGCAGATGAAGCAAGTAGCAGTCAAGCTTCACTTAAAAACAGCAGAAACAACAACAAGTTTAGCAGACTAGCTTGGTTAAAGAAAAGATCCTCAATCCGATTTCAAGTCTCCTGAATGTCTGAAGATCTGGTAGAAGAGATGCACACTTTACAAATGTATCTGGAATGTCGTTAAATAATCCTCATTTTACTATTGACCAAAGTAATGATTATGATTTATTTTGTCTCTACTAATGCGTCCAATCCACACTGAAGACCCGCAGAGGCTGGAACATGTGGGCCTCAGTAACAGGAAGTGAGACCAGTAGCAGCAATCATAGACCTGATCAATGATCTGATCAATGATGTGTTTACAGCCCAGGAGTCATGACTTCATCTGGAGTTATTAAGACAGTGAACGATTAGAACCTGGTCCAGGACCTGCAGAACCTCTGACTGCACAGAGTTAACGTGTCCCAGGAGAAACACACACAGACACACAGACACACACACACACACACACACACACACACACACACACACACACACACACAGACACACACACAGACACACACACTGCAGCAGCCTAACCCTCCTAAAAGCAGCAGCTTTACTGTAATTCACGCCGCAGCTGTCCGCTGCTGGAAGAATCGAGAAATTGTCCAACACATGTTGAGCTGCAGGAACAAATGTCACGGAGCGAAGCAGCACAAGATGAACACACACGTGTGCGTGTCGGGGTTGATGAGGTCGAGTGAGACTCGTATCAGACGAGGTTTGATAGGTTGTCGATACAACAAATCGATGACATCACAGAAACAAAAGTGTTTCAAACTCACTTCTTCCTCTAATGATGATTGGTGAGAAATGTGCACTTGAGTGAAGACGTATTATCTCTACGTTTTATTTGTGTCTCTGGAGATGGAGAGCGTCACAAAGACGGACTGCGGACACACGGAATGTGTGTGTGTGTGTGTGTGTGTGTGTGTGTGAGACACATTTCCAGCGTGTCTTCGGTCTTACAGAGTATTACTGGACACATTTCCCAGCATGCCAGAGGACTTGGCTCCTCCTCCCGAGACTCTGGTTCAATAGTATCTATGCAGGGAAGTCTCGACCTTACTGGTATTTACATGCAGATGCATTATGGGAAATGTAAGATCCAGTGGTGGATGAGCTTGAAAGTGTGGATTTGTTTGTTTTGTTGCATTTCAAACTGTACTGAAAGAGTAGTGTAAAATGATGCATTATTATTATTATTATTATTGTTATTGCATATGATGACCTCATTCTTTAATTTAAATCTGACACAGTGTCCTGAAGATGAAATCTGCAGGAGAGCTAATTAACGTTAGCGGTTAGCATTAAATATTGGAGCTAACATTAACAGAAGAAGCACTGAGAAACGTTGTCTTCAAACTCGGCTCAGTATGAAACACCTGGGCAAACTGAAATGATATGTACGTAAGGAGAGATCAGTCATCCCCAAGTATTCAAAAGTCAAAGCATGTTGAAGTACATGGTATCTTTTGCATCTTGATACCTTCAATGTCACTGGTTTTACTAGAGAACAAATAAACCAGTACACTGGAATACACCAGATCAAACTGGTAATAACAGAGGTATTACAGGTGGGTAACATGCGTTCAAAACTGGAGTATCTAACTATTTTCTGCAAAATGTTTTTTTGCACCGATTTATTTATTTGCGTCTTTCTAACAAGATGTTTGTACATTTGATTTGTTTTCGTCTGTTGGAGTAATCTGGTTTACTTGAGAGTGATTGAAATTTTATGTTCCATTACACACATACTGTGTTTAATATTTAACATTTAGAATAAAAAACATGAAAAGATGATAATGAAAGTAAAAGTGTGGTTCGATCGCAGAGAGGAGGAGACAGAAGAAGAGATGAGTCATTTCCTGAAGTAAAGTAGTTGTGAGTGAAGCAGAGCTTTAGTCCAGACGAGCCTCTCTGTTTCTCTCCAAAGAAACAACTGAATCCAGCAGCTTCTCATCAACAACACAACAGGATCTGTGACAAACTCTGGTGAGTACAAAGACTCGCAACCCAGTCTCCAAAAAAAGCGTGAAATGGCTACGTTGGTCCACCGTGATAAACGTAGTCATGTTACGTTTTCCCCCAAAATAACGTTACTATGTTACGTTTCTTTTGGCCCATTCATTTACATTGCTTTGCAAATAGGTCACGTGACTATCAAGTTTCCCGTTAGTGAAAAGAAAAACATGGCGGACGGTCAGCATAATCTCGGTGAAAAACACAATATTTTAAGAAAGCATCAGCATTTGTATGCATTTCGATGGCATTTCTAGCGAGAAGTATGCGTTATTCTTTCATAATCTTCTATCAGAGACTGTAGAAGACCTTCCGTTTATTCGTTTCTGCGAAGATTTGAGTGTCCCTTTGGGAAAGCGTGGCTACGCAACGCCTTTAACGGCGCATTATTAAAAAAACACTTCCAGTGGGGGCGTTACCGTAAAGAAGCGTTCAGCCTTAAAGCCACTAATCGCCAAACAAAACAAACTCAAAGCACTCGAATCACATTATGACTTTTTAAACATAAATTCCGTTATTTTTATGAGTTTTCAATGAAAGAATGCATCATTTCCGGGGGTAGGCATGCCCGGGACATCCCGAATTATGGGCAATTTTGATTTGTCCAGCTTTTTGACAGCTCCAGTCCCGACTTCCAATCACAGCCTCCTAAATCAATGACGCGCCTAAAACTCTCGGTTCGAACATTACGTCTTGTTTACATGGGAAAGGGGGGCGGGGCTTCGCCCTCAGAGCGGAGCGTCATTTCTCGCTCCACACGTCTCCTCTTTTTACTGGCCAGGAAAACGGGCGATCTATCCCACGTGGGTCTGGCTCCATTCCATTGGCTCTGACGAATCCATAGAGAGGCGGGACTTATAATTTGCCCGGCAAACGGAGAGATTTGAGCTGCATTGCTTCCACTGTGCGTGAAGTGGCCGTGAGGCCTCCACTAAAGTCTCTCTCTATTTGTTCTGCTTTACTCAATAAAAGTAAAACCTTTACAGATATACTGTACACACACTAGGCTAACATAATGGAGACTTCCAGGCTTCGTCCTTTATGTTTTATGGGGATAAAGCCCCTGTAAGTAGTTTTTTCCCAAGCAAATCTGAGTTTCTTCTTTTTTTGTGTGTCCCATACAAATATCAAAATATATATACTGATTTTCACATCCAAACACACTCACTTATGTTCCCTTGAATCATGACAACAAGAAATTTCAAGATAAACCTTTTGCTTTCATAAATCATACAGTTTTAGTGTGTAAATGCCCAGCAGTGTACGGTCCGAGGGCCCCTATCGGGCCACTTGTTAGATGGTTCGATTAGTCTATCACTACTATACTTTGATCTGACGACTAATTTGCACATCATGCTCGTACCGGCATGGCTTCGCCCTTCCCAGGCATAGTTCATCATCTTCCGGGGTCCTATAGCCAGTGTTGGGAAAGTTTACTTTCTACATTAACTAGTTCAAAGTTTAGTTTACAAATTTTAAAAAGGAACTAGTTCAGTTCATAATTCAAAATATTTGAACTAAGTTCACGGTTCCAAAAAATGAACTAGTTCAGTTCTTTTTTTCCATACGTTGCTGCGAGCTATTTTTTTTTTAAATTATTGCCACAGCCCAGAACCACAGACAGCAATTATTTTATCAGTTTTAACACTGAAGCGATGCATCAGATTTAATCTTCTTATCCAATTTTGAATCCTTATCCAACCAGGGTTTACATTAGCATTGAGGGGACAGCATTTCCCTAATGATTCTTTGATGCTATGTTGCTGTCTATTCACTCCACACTAGCAGCAGTTGCAGAGTTTACCCCTACACTACATTCTCAAACACATGCTGCTTAAATGGTCTTTTTTTAATAAGGAATTATTAAAAGAAAAACAGGACAGTAATCATTAAGGTGCAAATGTTTGCAAAGAAAGGTCAGATTCCTCCCATCCTCACCGACCTTGTCAGTAACTTCATAAACTCTTTAAAATTATTATACGCCGCCTCTTTGCTACACTTATTAATGCGCGTTTATGGTGTGTTTTCTATAGAAATCTGGTACCCCATTGAACGATGTTAAGCTGAACGAACGCGCCGTTCATAGACACCAGAATGAACGAGTTCACAGTAACGTTCATCGGGCATTAATACAGTACGTTCAGTTCACGTTCGCCCAAAATATCAACGAGTTCATGAACTATCGTTCAATGAACGCGTTCAGGCACAACACTGTCCCGAAAGGGCCGGGATCGCACCTCACCCAGCATGCCTCGGCCTTCACTTTTTTCACTACAGAGTTTTGTTGCACCCTGTGACTCCGGCGTTAGACTCCTTCGACTGAGTTTTAAGATGGGTTGGATGGGTTACTGACTAAAATGTATGCCCCCACCCCCTAACTGCCTCAGGGAAACTTGTAAATATAATAAGTCAAATAAGTCAAACAAGCAAGTTGTATCTGGTTTAACCCTTTTATTCCTGTAGGCGTTTTTTAGGTCTCATGCTGGAAATTGCATTTACACACTAAAACTAGGATAACGCATGTCTGATGATAGTGACAGTGAGTCTGTCGATCAAGATGAGGATGGAGACATAGTAGAGGTTGAAAATCCTCCTTGTTGAACACCCCACAATACATTCTGTGCTCCCTCTGGCATAACATTTCTAATGATATCATGTCCCCCCCTTCAGTATTTTAAGACATTCTTCAGGTTATTGTAGGCCAGTTGAATGTGTATGCCATAAAATTTGACACAAACAAGCCCTTTAAGTTTACATGTTTTGTATGTGGATTTTGTACATACAGTGTTGGTCATTTCATTTCTTTGTTTAATATTTTTGAATTTATGTTTGAATCCATTTGTGGTTAATGTGCTCAAAATGCACTACTTTCTTAATGCTTACATTGCTTGTTTGACCTATTATATTTACAAGTTGCCCTGAGGCAACAGACCTAAATCAAGTTAGGGGGTGGGGGCATATATTTTAGTCGGTAACCCATCAAACCCATCTAACAAGTGGCCCGATAGGGGCCCTCGGACCGTACACTGCTGGGCATTTACACACTAAAACTGTATGATTTATGAAAGCAAAAGGTTTATCTTGAAATTTCTTGTTGTCATGATTCAAGGGAACATAAGTGAGTGTGTTTGGATGTGAAAATCAGTATATATATTTTGATATTTGTATGGGACACACAAAAAAAGAAGAAACTCAGATTTGCTTGGGAAAAAACTACTTACAGGGGCTTTATCCCCATAAAACATAAAGGACGAAGCCTGGAAGTCTCCATTATGTTAGCCTAGTGTGTGTACAGTATATCTGTAAAGGTTTTACTTTTATTGAGTAAAGCAGAACAAATAGAGAGAGACTTTAGTGGAGGCCTCACGGCCACTTCACGCACAGTGGAAGCAATGCAGCTCAAATCTCTCCGTTTGCCGGGCAAATTATAAGTCCCGCCTCTCTATGGATTCGTCAGAGCCAATGGAATGGAGCCAGACCCACGTGGGATAGATCGCCCGTTTTCCTGGCCAGTAAAAAGAGGAGACGTGTGGAGCGAGAAATGACGCTCCGCTCTGAGGGCGAAGCCCCGCCCCCCTTTCCCATGTAAACAAGACGTAATGTTCGAACCGAGAGTTTTAGGCGCGTCATTGATTTAGGAGGCTGTGATTGGAAGTCGGGACTGGAGCTGTCAAAAAGCTGGACAAATCAAAATTGCCCATAATTCGGGATGTCCCGGGCATGCCTACCCCCGGAAATGATGCATTCTTTCATTGAAAACTCATAAAAATAACGGAATTTATGTTTAAAAAGTCATAATGTGATTCGAGTGCTTTGAGTTTGTTTTGTTTGGCGATTAGTGGCTTTAAGGCTGAACGCTTCTTTACGGTAACGCCCCCACTGGAAGTGTTTTTTTAATAATGCGCCGTTAAAGGCGTTGCGTAGCCACGCTTTCCCAAAGGGACACTCAAATCTTCGCAGAAACGAATAAACGGAAGGTCTTCTACAGTCTCTGATAGAAGATTATGAAAGAATAACGCATACTTCTCGCTAGAAATGCCATCGAAATGCATACAAATGCTGATGCTTTCTTAAAATATTGTGTTTTTCACCGAGATTATGCTGACCGTCCGCCATGTTTTTCTTTTCACTAACGGGAAACTTGATAGTCACGTGACCTATTTGCAAAGCAATGTAAATGAATGGGCCAAAAGAAACGTAACATAGTAACGTTATTTTGGGGGAAAACGTAACATGACTACGTTTATCACGGTGGACCAACGTAGCCATTTCACGCTTTTTTTGGAGACTGGGTTGAGACTCGATGTAATCAAAATGTGCTTTCAGAAAGACATACACTTTAAATGATAATAACAAATAAGAAACAGGGACTAACAAGGCGTAATACAAGGTGTTATATCGTCTGGTTATTACACTTGAACTCCACTCTTTTTTCTCAATTACATCGACTGTGGTCAAACATCAGGGATTAACATGAAACCTCAGAACTACTCGGAAAGGAAGTTCCACTCAATCAATGTGTAGCTGAGAGAGTGTGTTTATATGTGTTAAAACACTTCATTTATAAAGAGTGTTTGTGAGAACTAAAGACGGAGAACAGCCAAAGTAAGAAATACAAGTCGGACTGGTGGAGCCTCATCTTTGAGCCTGTACACGCCCACATTCAGCCAACACCTGTAAATACCAAGCACATCAGCTCTGAAGGCTGTCAGAGAGTAACATGTGATATCAAGAGGAAGGTTCCATTACGTCACCTTTCATCCTCAGGTGAGCTCATCCTGCTCTGAAGTTTGTCTTAGTGATCAACATCTGCACCTGGTTCAGGAGTGAGACGCACTAAGAAGTAGCTTCCATCTGTTCTTCTGCTGATGGAAGGCATCTCTTTCTATCATCAATTTCTATGACCAATTTCAAGTCTCCCAGCTAGTTTGTTATTAAAAGGAGTAAATGTTTGTCTTACTTGTTGTCCTCAGAGCATCGATATGTCTGCTGCCAGCTGTCTTCTGACTGAAGATCAGTTCCTGTGCTCCATCTGTCTGGATGTCTTCACTCATCCAGTCACCACACCATGTGGACACAACTTCTGTAAAGCCTGCATCACTGACCACTGGGACGTTAATGTCCCGGCTAACTGTCCCAACTGTAAAAAGGTCTTCTCCACCAGACCTGAGCTGCAGGTCAACACGTTCATCTCTGAGATGGCTGCTCAGTTCAGACTGTCAGCTCAACAGAAAGCCAGCAGCAGCAGCTCAGAGCAACAAGCTGCCCAACCAGGAGAAGTTCCCTGTGACGTCTGCACTGGAACCAAAGTGAAGGCCCTCAAGTCCTGCCTGGTGTGTCTGGTCTCCTACTGTGAAGCTCACCTGGAGCCTCATCTGACTACGTCAGGTCTGAAGAGACATCAGCTGATGGACCCTGTGGAGAACCTGGAAGCCAGGATGTGTACGAAGCACGATAAACTGCTGGAGCTCTTCTGTAAGACCGACCAGATGTGTGTCTGCATGCTCTGCACTGTTTTAGAGCACAAGAACCATGAGTATGTTCCTCTGAGAGAAGAATATGAAGGAAAGAAGGCCGAGCTGGGGAAGACTGAGGCTGAAGTCCAGCAGATGATCCAGAAGAGACGACTAAAGATTCAGGAGATCAAACACTCAGTGAAGCTCAGCGAGGAACAAGCAGACAGAGAGGTACTAGAAGGTGTCCTGGTCTTCAGCGCTCTGAAGGAGTCTGTTGAGAGAAGCCAGGTGGAGCTCATGGACACCATCAAAGAGAAGCAGAGAAAGACACAGAAAGAGGCTGAAGGCTTCATCAAAGAGCTGGAACAGGAGATCTCTGAGCTGAAGAAGAGAAGCACTGAGGTGGAGCTGCTCTCACGCTCTGAAGACCACCTCCACCTCCTCCAGAGCTTCAGGACCCTGAACACTGCTCCACCCACCAAGGACTGGACAGGAGTCAGAGTCAGTCCACCTTCATATGAGGGGACTGTGGTGAGAGCTGTGAACCAGCTGGAGAAGAAGCTCAGTAACCAGATGAAGAAGCTGCTGGAGCTGAAGAGAGTCCAGCAGTCTGCAGTGGATGTGACACTCGATCCTGATACAGCAAATCCTAGACTCATCCTGTCTGATGATGGAAAACAAGTTAAAGATGGAGATGTAGAGAAGAATCTCCCAAACAATCCAGAGAGGTTTAATCTTTGTGCTGTTGTCTTAGGAAAGCAGAGTTTATCTTCAGGTAGATTTTACTACGAGGTTCAGGTTAAAGGGAAGACTGACTGGGATTTAGGAGTCGTGAGAAAGTCCATCAACAGGAAGGGAATCATCTCACTGTCTCCTCAGAATGGTTACTGGACGATATGGTTGAGGAATCAGAATGAGTACTTGGCTTGTGATGACCCATCAGTCCGTCTCTCTCTGGAGTCCCGGCCTGAGAAGGTGGGGGTGTTTGTGGATTATGAGGAGGGTCTGGTCTCCTTTTATGACGTTGGTTCTGCAGCTCTGATCTACTCCTTTACTGGCTGCTGCTTCACTGAGAAACTCTACCCGTACTTTAGTCCATGTAATAATAATAAAGGTACAAACTCTGCTCCTCTGATCATCTCTGCTGTCAATCACACTGAGTAGAACAAACACTTGATTTTCTGCAGATTCAGATTTGATATTAATGTTTATCGGTGATGGGCAATCAAACATTACATAAAACATTTCTTTGGATTTATTTCACTGCTACTAAACTAATTTAGAGCAATAACTATTAATCACCATAGAAACGTCTGTCCGTAGAAATATGAAGCATTTGTACAGTAAACGTCCAAAATAAAAGGTTTTCACTTCTGATCATTGTGGTATTTTTTAATTCATCGATTTCACAAACCCTTTTTTCTTTTGTCACATGTCAACAGTGACGGGACAATCACCTTCTTCAAGTCTTCTAAATCTACAGAATTGAAGCTAATTTCGGAACCACGCCTCCAACACGCCTCCAACACGCCTCCAACACGCCTCCAACACGCCTCCAACACGCCTCCAACACGCCTCCAACACGCCTTTTTCCAAAACCCTTTTCTCCTCCCCTTTGTACCTTTTTCCGTAGGGTCCTGAAGGGCTTTGCGGTGCCCGAGCACCTCGGAGGATGCTAAGACCTGGCCCAAATTTCCTTTACGGATCATCTCTCCTGTCAATCACTGAGAGGAACCTTTTGATTTTCCACAGAAAGATTCTCCATCGCGTCTTGAAATAAGTGAATATTTATTGCTCATTCAAAGATTTTTCATGATTCTGTACTTTCTGCAAAGTCTCTCTGATGCATCACGTTTGCTATTTATTACACAAACGTACAATTCAACAGCCGCAGAGAAGACTTTAAAATTTACTGCGGAGAGATGAGAGCTCACACGTTTTACAAATAAAAACGAACGATAGCGAAATGAAAAAAAGAGGAGTGAGACAGAGAAAGCGAGAGAAAGGGACAGTGAGACAAATGAGGAACAAAAGGACAGCGACAGTAGAGCATTTCATCCATAATGGACGGAATGGTTTCTGTTCAAACTTCCCACTGCAGCACTAAACCAGTGTCTCATATGTTCAGAACCCGCTGAAACGCCATCATGAGGCTCACGGCCCTGATGCATTCAGGTACATGTTTATATATATAATTTGCTGTCAAGTCCAAAAAACAGAAACAGAAATAAAGATGGCGACTTTCGACCAAAATACCAAACTTTAGACTTAAAACGTTTAAACTTGACTTCTTCTATCCAGACTCCGGTCGCTGTGTGTCGTGTTCGTCTCTGGTCGTCCTGCAGTCAACAGTAAACACATTTAGCTTCTTGTAGTTCAAACACCTGCAGAAACAAACCAAACTTGGACTTGTTTGAGTGCGAGGTGTCGAGGTGCATCACATTTCCCCCAAACCTCTGAGATGGAATCGGTCCCGTAGTTGAACCTTCAGGTTCCAGCAGCAGGGGGATGTGGAAGACGCCGTGGATCTGCTGAGCTGCAGCTCGATCCACGATGGGCTCCAGCTGTCACGAGTGGGTTTGTTTCCTGTTTTATTTTGTAGTTTTCTGCCTCTTGTGTCCCTGGGTAAACTTCACTTCCTGCCTCATCCTGTCATCCTGCCGTGTCCCTGATTGTTTCCACCTGTGTCCAATCACCTGCACCTTTCCTGTGTATTCAAGCCATTTGTGTCTTCTGGCCCTTCTCACGTCATTGAACGTCTTTCCTGAATAGTTCCTGGTCCCCGTCCTGTCTGCGTTTGTCCAGGCACATTGAGTTGGAGTTATTGTTATGTCGTTTTTGTTAAACTCTGTATTTCAGTCCTACTTCCGCCACTCGCTGTGACACCAGCTGGGCGTTGCAGAGCTGATGGATGCTGGAGAACCAGTGTTGCACCAGAGCCAGGACCAGCGGGTCATGGACCTGGAGATGGTGGGAAGGTCAGAGTTTGACCCTAAACAGCCCAACGTGACGTCTATGGGGTCAGATCAGGCTCAATAACTGCAATGCACACAGAACCACTCACAGATGCTCGTCTTACGTCGCAGAGCCACAGAATGGACCTTTCTGTGGCCAATCAGATGTCCCCCTCATTTTCAACCAATCACATGAGCGCAGCTCCCCCCTCCCCACGAGCCTTCCAGCGATACAGCCACGCAACTTGTGAAGCGACGAGTCGGCAAACAATGGCGTCGACGCGCCGCTTCTAACATCTTGAAACCAAGTTACAATTATTAAAATAAAAATAATTGATGTACGACAGTCTGTCGCCTTGCAGCACTTGTCTGATCATCTCTACATACGTATTGTTGCATCTATGACTTTGCATCCATTTATGTATCTGAAATATTCATGCATGCACATATGAAAAGGATTTATATATATTGTTACACTACATTCATAACTGAATCTCTTGCATATAATTACAAAGATCCAGTTTAGATACACAAGTGTTTCACATGTATTCATACGAGTTATCTCACCAGTGTGTAAACATGAAATCTCACTAGCATACGGAGGGTTAGCCCTTCCTTATATACTTTTAAGTCCAAATTAATGAATACTACCATATTTAAGTCACAAAATGTAATTTAAGGACTTTTTCAGACGAAGAGTTATTTGTTTAAGCAACATTTCTGCGGTCGGTTTGTCAACTTTGAGCCTTCGTAACAATTTGCTGTGCGGATGTGGGAGGTTAAACCGCCCCTCACGTCAAGCTGGTCCTGACGCACCTCTTTCTGCCCCGACATACCCAGAGAAAGGTCTCATACCCGGCAGCCGGGCCCTCTGTGACGCTTCGGACTGAAATAGCGCCATAAAGTCATCCATCAAACAAGTAGGCCAAAGGTCAGTAACCAGGGAAACCAGAGAGATGAAACACAAGCCAATGGGAACATCCCAGAATACTCCTGAAGTCCCACTCACAGCGTTAAGCTTTTCAGTCGAATTCTACAAAGGTTTCCACCTTAAAAGTAGACTCAATTTAGTCAAGTTCATTTTTCTCTCTTAATTAGTTTGATGTGAGCCAGATCTTCTTTTAGATGATGCATTCAAGAACACAGACTCCTGAAGCCTCTTTTACAGCACTGTTTCAGTATGATAAAGGATATAAAAAATATGTATAAAAATGTGTTAATAACTTAGTTTAGTTCTTTTTTCCATCAAAAAGGTTCAGAAGACAGATCTCGATTTGTCCTTGAGTTCACAGAAACCAAACCTCTTCACAGATAATAATTTATATAATATAGACATATAATAATATAGCATTAAACAAAGTTAGCATGTAATGAATTATGAAAAATGTGCTAAAACTGAAAGAAAACACATGAAGTCAGAAAATCACTCCAAACAGAAGAAATGTCCCCCGGTTCTCTGCATTCGTCTCTCAGACTTTAATGCAGAACTATTTCTGGAGGTGCGTTCAAGAACATTCTGGCATCGGATGGACAGCAACCTGAGAACCGCGCAGGAAGTCCGCGCTGCTCATGTTTCCTGTGTGGTTCTGCTGTGCTGTTGACAGGAAAGAGGAGAGGGAGAAGCAGCGTGTCCACATGGACGCTTCTTTTGTCAACAAGTCAACACGGGAGGACAAAAAAAACATAACGGTCAGTTGCTGCAGGACAAGTGTATGAAAAATAATTGCTTCCACGCGGCTCTCAAAATGGCGACGGCTGAGTCGTAGCCTAGCAACTAACGGTGCTAACATTATTATTATTATTTATTAATAACAGTGCTGTGTCAACAAAAAGAATCACTAATGTGCTAAATTATACGCTTTAAACCCGTGAGCCTTTTCACAATCATCATTGTGAAAGTTACTGTTATATTTTCAGGACCTTCAGGTTTGCAACACGACCGACACGAATCTCGTAGAAAAATTAGCACCAAGCACAGAACCATCTGCTTCCACTCAACCTGTGAGAATCCGCTTCAGATGGCATAACAGAACACGCCCCCCCCCCTCGGCCCCCCCGTCTGAAACCGAACCCAAAAACAAAATGAAAACCAAACACATCGGCAGCCTCTTCCCAGGACCCCCCCCCCTCGGGCCCCCCCCCCTCCGTTCATAAGAAAATAACAAACCTATTAGTGATGATCATCAACCGTAAATATATCAAACAATCGGCGGGCCCAGATGGGCCGGATTAAGTGGCCTTAAAGTCACATCCTCTCCTTAAGCTGTCCAATCCCCTCGTCTCAGCTTATCAACGGCCCAAAAAACAAATGGACGAGGACCTCGATGGACCCGGTCCGGTCTCGGGCGGGACGGGCCGGCTCCCTCGAGGCTCCTGCTGGCCGGGACGCGTTTGAAGTGAGGACAGTGCTGGTTCCAGGAGAAAGTGGCTGTGTGAAGTCGGGCCGTAACTCGAGAGCGCAGAGGGGGCTTAGACCCCCCCCGGCCCACCCGCCCGCCACAGTTTTGATATCAATTAGATTTGTGGTCACCCGACACCGCCGAGGGCTGAACATCTGCACGGGATAATGAGGGGGGGTGGGGGGGCGTTGGCAAACACACATGAAACATCTGCAAACACAAAGAACAGTGCTGTCTGGCTTTTAGGTCCAAAATGTTGGATTTGTTAATAACTATTTGTATGGCAGTAAAAAAACTAAATATGCTACAAACTGCTTTTACATACATTTTAAAATCATAATAATATATAATAAGAGCCTCATAGTTTTGGGGATTCCGCCGCCACCATCTTGGCTTCAGTACGTCGTCGTCGTGGTTAGAAGTGACCAGTTCTGGGCTCACTGGATCAACATTACTGATTATCATCAATAAAGTGTCTCATGGAGTTAATAAGTTGCTGTAAGAGCCGCGTGAGTGACGACGTGCAGCAGTTGATGGAGAACTCCATCTCCCAGCAGCCACCTGGAGATGTAGAAACGATCATCAGTCAGCTACTACTGGAGACAAAGTGACAGACTGTAGGCTTCACCCTGCAGGTGTTCTGTTCTCTGACCTTTGACCCCTCCCTATCGCGGGCCCTCTGCCCTCCCCTAATGAAGCCATCGACTTTAGCTCCTCCCCCCTGTGACAGTAGCACCTTCATCGACAATCAAAGAATAAAAACACACATCGTGAATCTCATTTTTTTCAGCTCTACTTCCATGGATTGGGCTTTCTGACCTCTGACTCCATCTTTCCCTCTCTTTTCCCCCCCATCTGCCCCCCCCCGTTATAGAGAGCTTCTGCCTCGCCGTCATAAAAACTCACTCTAATCAATTAAAGCGCCCAGCTGCGGTGTGTCCAGCCGATCGAGCCCCCCCTCCCCGCCCCCCCCACCTGCTATCGGCCGTGAACGCTGAAACACACACACACACACGTTGTCATTTCATTTCGTGCCCGTCACAATTTCACAGGTCTTTTCCGGGCGTGGGGGGGGTAATCCCTCGCTGGGCGAGCGCCTGCGGCGGGCAGCGGCGTGCCGGGCCGAGTCCGTCACGACTAAGACCCCCCCCCCCCCCTAAGAAAGAACACAACCTGTGAGCCGAGGGGAGGAGCGCTCAGCATTTCTGGGAGACTCGTCATCAGGAGGAAAAATAAACACAAGATGAATCCCAGCGATTGGAGACGTCACTGAACGTGTCCCACAACGTGTCCCACAACGTGTCCCACAACGTGTCCCACAAGGTGTCCCACAATGTGTCCCACAACGTGTCCCACAACGTGTCCCACAATGTTTCCCACAACGTGTCCCACAACGTGAAGACAGACAGACAGTCTGTAGCGCCGACATCTTTTCTTCTTGGTTAAACAGCAGGAGGCGAGAGAGATTCTGATATCCGTCATTGTTGGATGACGTTGGATTGTTGGATTGATGTTTGAGCAGTTTTAAATGAAGCATGCAGCATGTCCTACCGCCCCCCCCCTCACTCCCCCCTGGCTTCCAGCGGCGAGTCAGCGCCCGTTAAAAGCGAGCATGACCTCATCGGGCGCTCCGGCAGAGACATTCTTTCCACTTTACCACCGCTACGCTGATGAGCCCGATGACCACGACTGGTTCCTCCGGGTCCTGCTTTCAGTCTTTAGTCAACGACTCACCTTGAAAAGGTAAAGAGCAAAGTGACTAAGGAGACGTTTCCCTCAGCAGTCGGAGGAGGAGACCAAACACGGAGCTCAAAGACAGAGAATTCTGGACCTACTCTTCACAGAGGACACACACATTAATACCCAAAGGCATGTAGCCGTTAGCAGCTAACGTGTCAGATGCTGAGGCAGATTTGGACGTCATTTATCTATCACAGAAAAAAATCCTTATACTTTTGTTAAAAGGTATGGATGGTATTTGTATGAATGACGTGAGATAATAACGTTTTGTTTTTCAATCATTTTAATAATCTGTGAGACGCTGACAGTTCAAAATGAAATCCCTGTAAACAACAGCTGAACAAAGCATAAATGACACTTTGAAATAAAGGCCTCACTGTGCTGCAGCGCTGCCTGTGTCTCCATGGGGGGGTGAGCCAAGTGCAGGGGTCAGAGGTCATTGAGGAAACGGCAGTAGTGGGCCGCAGTAGCCAGGTACAGCCTCGGCCATATTTATGAAGCTGCAGCCGCGGCCTGGGCAACAGAGGGGGGGGGGGGGGGGGGCTTCATTACAGCGCCCATGGGGATAGGAAGTTGGTCACAGGGTTAGGGGTCACGGGAGTGTGAGTGTGAGGGTATGAAGGGGGACGGATCGACAGGTGGGACGCCGCTGCAGACCGGCCACACCTGCCCCGCCTGTCAATCAACCTCAAGTGTGTGCGTGTGTGTGTGTGTGTGTGTGTGTGTGTGTGTGTGTGTGTAAATGAGAAGACAGAGATACAGATAAAGAGACACAGACGATAACAGCAGTTGTAGTAAAGCGCGTGTTTGTAAGGAGAGAAGAGATATTATAATGTTAATGGAATGTTAGAATGATGAATAGATGATAATGTGACGGAATGTGATCCGCTTTCTGAACCAGTCGTTAGATCTCGTCCTCCTTCACCTCGCAGGATCATTACAACGAAGACAAGACGGACTGAAATTTGAAGAAATGTCTGAAATTAAACCTAAAGAGTACTTCATGGTCTGGGCTTCGGAAAGGACGCAAGGGAAGGAGGTAAGGAAGGAAGGTGGTAAGAAGCAAAGAGAGGTTGAGAATAAACGTTTCGTCCCAGTTATCAGAGTCAATCCTTTGCAGTCGGTCAATCGGACACTCGGCTCCGTCTGTCTCTTGTGTGCGTGTGTGTGTGTGTGTGTGTGTGCATGTACATTTGCTGTGTCAGTGGCAGGTGCAGATTAGACAGGTCGTTGTCCCAACAGTTGCAGTCGACCCAAAAACAACACATGCAGCACACACACAAACACACACACAAAGCTCCCTCAGTGAGTCAGCAATGTGTGTGTGTGTGTGTGTGTGTGTGTGTGATGAACTGCATTTCCCTTTAATACAGTGAAGCCTCATTACACTTCATGGGTTGTGTACCTCAGGACTACGATGACATCATAAATCCATTATCAACACCACATAACACATTTCTTCTGTAAACTAAACATCCATCACTTAAATAAACGGATGAATGTAAAAAGCTTGAATAGCATTTGTGTGCTTGATCTCCAGTTGGAGACTTGAACCCAATGTTTTAAGCGTTATTAACTATTTGAGTACCTGCAGACTCTCCGAGTTCATCCAGCCTTGCACTCTGTGTCTAAAACCTGCATTCTGTCCTCCACCAGCAGGGAGCGACCTCCTGGGTCCACACAGAGATGAAGACCAAAACTTTTGAATCGAGACATAATCAAAATTAAACATTTTTATTATAAGCATGCTTATTTGAAATGAAATTTCACTACATTTTTTGTACGTCCACTAATTCAAATACATATTTTAGAAATATTTTAGAAATCAAGTAAAATTATTCTTACAAAAACATCAATAACGTCAGTTTAAGATTGATGTTAACATTTCACTCCGAAAAAACATAGAAGGACAAATCCGATCTCAGAGGAGGAAGAAACAACTGTCGTCTCTAGAGGGCGCTAATCCTGCTGTGTGTATGTGTGTGTGTGTGTGTGTGTGTGCGTGTGTGTGTGTGTGTGTGTGTGTGTGTGTGTGTGTGTGTGCGTGTGTGTGCGTTTGAAGGCCATGGAGGACCCAGGGGACTCTCCAGTTGCAGCCTTGCAGACTGGCTGGCACCCTCAAAGTAGCTTCTTCATCCTGGAGACAGCTGTTGTCTCCGTGACGACACGATCAGCCAATGAGGGAGCAGAGGGGGGGCGGTAGGGGGGGGGGGGGGTAGTTGCACAGAGTGTGTGTGTGTTAGGCCGGATATATCAAGTGGCAAGGATCAAGTAAAGGTTTACTTTCAATAAATCCAGAAAATAATGAAGACTGAGATTTTAAGATAACTACATGAACTGGCACAAAGCACAGCTAGTGTGTGTGTGCGTGTGTGTGTGTGTGTGCGTGTGTGTGCGTGTGTGCGTGTTCACATGCGTGCGTGTGTGCATGTGTGGATGTGTTCATGCCAGTTGGCTCACGCAGTAAACACCATTCCTCATGTCCCACTGTGGCAGAAGAAAAGACTCAGAGGAAACAAAACTGAGGCTGTGATGCTGCAGAGAGCAGCTGTGAAGAGGCTGAAACACGGCAACTAGAACACCGTCAGCTGAAACACGCCAACTAGAACACCGTCAGCTGAAACACGCCAACTAGAACACCTTCAGCTGAAACACGGCAACTAGAACACCGTCAGCTGAAACACGCCAACTAGAACACCGTCAGCTGAAACACGCCAACTAGAACACCTTCAGCTGAAACACGCCAACTAGAACACCTTCAGCTGAAACACGGCAACTAGAACACCGTCAGCTGAAACACGCCAACTAGAACACCGTCAGCTGAAACACGGCAACTAGAACACCGTCAGCTGAAACACGCCAACTAGAACACCGTCAGCTGAAACACGCCAACTAGAACACCTTCAGCTGAAACACGCCAACTAGAACACCTTCAGCTGAAACACGCCAACTAGAACACCGTCAGCTGAAACACGCCAACTAGAACACCGTCAGCTGAAACACGCCAACTAGAACACCTTCAGCTGAAACACGGCAACTAGAACACCGTCAGCTGAAACACGGCAACTAGAACACCGTCAGCTGAAACACGCCAACTAGAACACCGTCAGCTGAAACACGCCAACTAGAACACCGTCAGCTGAAACACGGCAACTAGAACACCTTCAGCTGAAACACGCCAACTAGAACACCTTCAGCTGAAACACGCCAACTAGAACACCTTCAGCTGAAACACGCCAACTAGAACACCTTCAGCTGAAACACGCCAACTAGAACACCGTCAGCTGAAACACGCCAACTAGAACACCGTCAGCTGAAACACTGACACACAGTGTTCGGGCTGACGGGGTTGAGCTGTAGCAATGCTATGTTCCAAAGGAACATCGAGAGGGATCTGAGAACTTAACAAGGTGAGTTTTCCTTGGGAAGCAGGCAGGTGGAGTCACAGAGAAAAATAACCTTTTACCATGTGAGAACAAGACGTGAAGTGATTGGCCAGATGAAGAGGTCAGAGGGCGGGACATTCAGTCCTCCAGGAAGTGACCTCAACCCTTCTGACCACGACAACAATGATGGCTTTTCAAGAAGCAGCTTCAACACAGACAGGTGTGTGGGTGTGTTTTAATCAGTTATTGATTTTCAAAAATAAATTGAATAAAACAAAACAGAAAGTTAATGTTGTGATTATGGGCTGGTTGTAGCTGTTGTTGTGGTCGTGTTACCGTGGTAACGAACGTTCTACACGTTCCTTGTTTATTGTGTAGGCGGAGAGCCGATAATACGAGTTTTTGTAGGGCTGTCATCATGTGACATTTTAAACAACCAATCCGGCTTTAGATGCACAGGAGGAAAGTTACCTGTGTTAGCTACACCGCTAACAGGTACGTTCATGCTGTGTTCAGTGAAATCACAGCATTATAACGTCCTCGTGATGCGCTCAGATGTCATCTACAAAATGTAGTTGTGATACGTTTGAATAAATCTAAATCTAAAACACAAAAAACAACAACACCACAAAACAACATAACAACAAAACAACATAACACAACAAAACATAACAACAACACAAAAAACAACAACACAACACAACAAAACAATCTGCCACTATGGATCATCAATGATCTGGAATTAATAATTAATATGAACGGCACAAGCACGGTTAAGATGATCTTTGATCCTTTGAAATGATGCGATCTGATCGATCGGGCGTCTGCGTTAATAATCAGCTGATCAATACTTTGTGACGACGAACCCCGCAGCTGATGGCTCGTTTTCAGATGATGAGTCACACAGGCCACCACCACCACATCGTCAGACCACTGTGTCGGCGACTGAACTTCCACTTAGCAACGATACTCTGCGTGATCTTCAGTCTCCTCTTCTCAGACGGATCCCCCCCCCCCGGTTAGAAAGTCATTCGTCAGTATTAAAGCGGGTCAGAACGCAGCAGTTGGGTAAACATCGGCCGGGTATCGCTGTCGGCCGGCTGCTCAGGAGTAAACAGACCTGGAGTCAGCGCTCGCCACTCAGGTATCAGGACGAACCCTCGCTGTCGCTCTTTGTGGTATCTGGTGTCCCGTCTGAGTGGAGGTCTAACCTGCCCCCCCCTCCCCCCCCCAAACACCAGCATGGTGGTAGAGTTTGATACTGGTTCCTATAAAGAAAGTCCTTTCCTCGTGTATGGTGAGAATCCTCATAGAGCGGAATCACAGTATCCCACAATGCTTTGCGAAAAAGAGTTGTGCTGAAGAAGAAACGTTCTTATTCAATTAGGAAATAATGCATCTTTACACCTTCGGTTTCTTACTTTTCACTGTAAAAGCCTGGCTTTTAGATAAGAACACAAAAACAGTTATTACCTTAATGTCATAGTAGTTGTATTATAGCCCCTCTGTTTCCTGTCTGTCTCTACTCCTGATCAAAGGCAAAAAGCGTCATTTCAAACCTCACAATCTGACCTCTGACCAGAGGCTGAAGCGCCGCCTCCGACCTTTTCTCTTCTCTGGTCAGTGACGTGTCGGAAGCTTGTTCTGTTTGTGTATCTGAATTCCCAGCTGACTCCGAAGTATCAACTCCACAAAGCCAAACAGAGGAAACGACCTGACAGGTCGCGACCTTTCAGCCCGCCGGGGTTCGCGTCCAGTCGGACGGCCACGGACGGCCGAGGAGAGATTAAAAAGTCTTCACCTGCCTCGTTATCTACGGATGAATTCATACGATTCTTAACTGAATAAATATCTATGTTCTCCCTTATTTTACATTAAAATGTTTTTTTATATAGTCTTTTCTCCTTAGTGCTTCTCAATTATCAAATTGAATTAAGGTTCTTGATAACATTTTCTGACAATATTTTTAATAAGGAAAACTTCAAATCCTCAAATCATTAATCCACTGCTGCAGCAAACATTCATTCAGCACAATAAATAGAGATTATTCACTTAAATCCCGTTATCGGCTTCTTTGTTTCTCCATGAAGACGTCTTCAAAAGGCTCACTGAAGCGTTGCTTTTTTGGTAGTATTGCCTTTGTTGGTTGTTTAAAACCCGTCTCCAGATGGGCATCGCCATGGTGACCACCACGCTGAGGGCTACCCCTGACGGTCTTGCCGCTGAACTTGACGTCTTCGGGCCGATGTTTGACACTAAAATATCACGTTTCTCAAACAGCGGCGACGCTCGGTGATGACACACTCAATGATGCTTGGGTTTCAGCTCTTCAACCCCCCCCACTCTGCAGAGTTTGGACCTCCTCAGTAGGAAGCGGCCCCCCGGGAGCCATTTATAAACCGACCCCCGAGCAGCACAACCTTTCTCCTGCACTTCTCTGCCAAGTGTTAAAAGAGAGCTCCTTTAAAATGGAGCGGCCATGTGCAGCGCACCCCGGAGCTTTGAACGAGCTTCTCGTCGGGGGGGTCGGGGATCAAGGGGGGTTTTCTCCTCTTACACCCCAAAGCACTCAGAAACCAGTCGAGATGCCTGCTGACAGGTCGGCCATCTTGGAAAACTTTGGTTTGTGCTAAACAGCTGTATGCAGATGTTACAGTGATTATCATAATGCCTCATTACCACAACCTGCAGAACACATCCTGTAGAACTGTGCAAGGTTTGGAACGCCCCCCAGGACAGATCAGTTAGGAACCCTCCCCACAACGGATAATGTCCTTTGCACCTCTTCCTAAACTTGACCTACAAAACACACACATTGAGCATATATATATTGATGTCTAAAAGATCAGAAGCTAAAAAGTATTGATCACGCCCTGATCTCTGTCAATCTGCGATTGGACCTGGTTGAAGGCCAGAGGAGCTACAGTGGGTCATCGGTTGGGTCAAACCTTCACACAACGTTGGTCAAGTTCACCACCAAATGAAGAGAGAGAGTTTGAATATTAGAAAGTCTGATGTGAGGAAGGATACTGTCTCCTCATCAGTGCAGATATCTGTGGCCTGTGACGCAGGAAGTGCGTTCCTAAGATACAGCGCCTTGGGACGGGAATGCGAGCTATGGAGGCCGACTAAGCTCCGGGACCAAAGCCCTCCCCAAAATAACGTGGAGGGTGGAGAGAGATGTTCGGAGGCCACGGAGCTGCTTTCTGCAGGAATTCACACTTCAGTTAATTGGAGATTTCGTCTGACATGTCGGTTTTAAGAGGCAGCAACGCTCTGACCTCTGACCTACTCACTCATAATGTTGCTGACAGTTGGTGACTTGTTTGTCTTTGCTTGCAGGACGGTTTAAATAGAAAGGATCCGTCTCATGTGCAACTTCAGACACAATATGTATCTAAAAACGATGCGCCATGTGTTTAAATATTCAATTAAACGCAGCGTGCAAGTGAAAGTGGTGCTTCTGACAAGTTATACTGCTTTAAAACGAATCCCCAGGCACACAGGAAGATAAATGATCACAAAATAATCTCTCATTTTAAACTACAGTGTGAATTCTGTTGCTCTGGTGTAAATGTAATGTAATGTGAATGTGTTTTATCATTAAGTTGATGAATCCAAGGATCATTTAGAATGCAAACAGCTGCAACAAGACAATTAAAACCAATAATCAGGAATCAGGAAACGTTTATTGCCATCATAGGTCAGACATACATGGAATTTGACTTAGCGGTAAGTTAGAAGAAGAAGATTCTAAACTATTTTCTAGTTTCGGCTGACGTCTCTTCTAAAAGTGAAGTGTTGAGTGCTGACGGATAATTGGGGGAATTACAGCTGTTCGGGGGGGAGGCACAGGATGTAACCTGTAACTTAAGGTTTACCCCCCCATTGTTAGAGACAAAACATCATCAACGTATGATTTATAGCACTAAGTCTAAGTGATGAAGATGAACGAGAGACAGGAACTCCAGACTCAACAGAGTTTAACAAATACACCAAAGAAACCAGGATTTGTTTGACTGGTACTCAAATAAAAGTCGCTGATAACTGGTGAAATAAAGTCACGATTAAAGTGTACTTTAATTCTTTGTGTTTCTAACCCTAACCTTAAGAGATAAAATGTCCTTTTTAAAAAGCCCTTAGTAACAGTATGAGTAGACATGTAAATGTATTTCTTACATGTGTAAAAGTATTTCTCCAGCCTAAAAAACTTTCTTGTATTGTACTATTCAAAGTTTTACTGTATTATGTATTAGCATAGGAAATATAACTGATGCTCGTGAACCCTAATTATACAGCTCTATAGTTTCATGCATATTATTATTTTAATACATTTTGTATCATTATTCTGTAAATTGTATATATACATATATAGATAAATATGTTCATTTTTAATCTGTCTATCTAGGAGTTGTGAGCTTCAGGGAGGATCGGATCTGTTATGTCTTTCACAGATGGACAAACACCTGTCCTACTGCGACGATGACCCCCCCTGGTCAGATGGTCAAAGGTCACATGGCCACACAAACACATTGGCCTACTTCCGTAAAGTGTAAACCCAAAGATCATATGCAAATCTGTCCTTCGACGGTCATCAATTATTACTAATGATTAAATATGTAAGTAAGGACCCGTCCAGGTGAGTCGATACTTACCTGAGGAATCAAATCAAAAGCAAACTGGAGAATGTAAAATAAACGAGATGAGAACAAGAGACGTCCTGACGTCAAACCCGCACAATAAATGGACTTGAGGGCCCGCGTAGAGGCCGGAGGTGCACTGTCAGCAGTCCAAACGCAGGTGGAGCATCTGGAAACTACATCCCCTTCCACCTCTTGCCTCCACCCCCCACCCCCATGCCACCCTCATGGCCACTGCTGGGGTGGAGGAGCTGCAGGGGACAGACCAACCTGAGGGAAGCGTCCGGGCCGGGAACTCCCACGGGGGGGAACCAAGGATCATGGGACGCCGCGACCCGGAAGTCTGGTTTTCTACATCAGAGTCAATGTGGTAGACCAATCTCTCCTCGGATGCCCTGGGAACCCAAAACACTGACCAAGTACGAGGGAGAGTGCGGCCGCTGCCCAGTGACCACAAGCGTAGACCAAGAGGGACCCAAGTTTTGACTTCAGATCAATGACATTAACAACAGTAAGTGGTGGATCCAAAGAGTCAAAGAGGTCAACAAGCTAACAAGCTACTACAAGACTACTTTAAATTAGCAAACACAAGCAAATACTTATGGCTCAGAAGTATTTTGATCCTTTTTTGCTAAAGTGCTAATACTATTCTGTGAAAATACTGAGATTAGACAGTAATCTCAGTATTTACAAAGATACAAAGATTGACAAGACAAGTAGGTGTCGGACAGATGTAGTACAATAAAGGGTACTCTGAGATGTAGTAAAGAGTATAATAGTTATCTCTAGGAGTAGTCACTACTTCCTTCTCAGTCCTAACATGGCGACCATCATTAAAGAGTAACGGCCGTAGGTCGTCTTCTTATTGACACTCTGTGGTGTTGGTAGGTCACACTGACCCTTCAACCTTTTGACCCTTCACCACCAAATTCCCATCAGCTCAGCCTTCAGTCCAGCTGGACGTTTCTTCCAAATGTTGAATCTCAAGGTGTTCCATGAGAAAATTCGAGAGAGGGACGGATGTGAGGTCGCAGTGACCATTAACCTTTGACAGCCGAACGTTTGAATCAAACTGATTTGAAGAAATTCTGAAGGGGCTGAAAAGATAACCGAGGAAACTACAACGCCATGAAGAGCCCACAGGATGTGTTATCTATAGGATGGGCTCTTATTAATCCCAAAGGAATCCTTGCTCGTAGAACATAAGGTCCAGCTGTAGTGTTAGAGCCGTATGAAGCAATACGCCGACGACTGTGGCTTCGCTCATTCGAATATTTAAAAGACTCTCTAGTTCTCACAGGTCTGATTTCTCTTTCATCATCTGGACCTCACACTGCTCCCCTGAACACACACACACCCCTCATTGGGGTCTGCTCCGGCTGCTGCCGGTTAGTCCGGATCGAGGGGAGGGGGGGACCCCCCACCCAGTCCCTTGGCCCATTGCCGGGCCGCAGAGGCCGGGGCGGCGCTACTCTCGGGGGTTGGCGACTCGCTCTGCGAGGGGGGGACCGGGATTAGATGCTGCGGTCTGGTCCAAATGCACAGAGCCGGGTGGTATGGGACAGGCGAGGCATCTGGGTGGGGGGGTGGGGGGGGCAGGTGGAGCTTTATGGCGCTGAGACTCAAACACGCTAATGACATAAACAGTTCGACATATCAGTGGGTGGAAACCTGACCTTGTTTTTTAAATGAGATAATAATGAAAAAAGTGAGCGGATCACTCCAGGAGCAGTAAACAACAGAAATACTTCATTAAAAGTACAAGTTCTGAGAAGTACTCGTTATGAAGAAACACACCTGTCAGAGTTTTTTCCTCTGAGATGTGGAGAAGTAAAAGTATAAAGTGGCTTTAAATGGTAAATAAATACCAATTAAAAACTCATTTTTCTCAGTTGATTGTTTACACCAAAACAACAGAAATGTATGTTTACATACTTAAATTAGGCACAATTTTACTAAATATCTACTCCTTTCCAAGAACATTGGGTAAAATCAATTTGTATAACTCCATAAATCAGAGGATAATGTAAAAATACGTTTTGTAGATGATTCCCTCGACCTTTTATTAAGACTTTATTACCTCTATACAAACAAGTCAATTGTTAAATACATCTTAATGAAACAATGGATGAATGTCCTGTAAACTCTTCGATGTGGCTCCAAAATATTTACTTGGAATTTGATTAAGTATAAAAATGGCTTCTTTTGTGTAAAATCCTTGTTATTTAAAAGTACATTTTAGTATTTGGGATATTCTAGGGAACTCTAACAGCTAAAACGTATCCCGTCCCATTAAAAACAAGATGTGCACCTTGTGGCAGGTTTTAAGTGGGATTCAAACCCTCGACCTCAGGCGGCAGAGAGCCTTGCTCCAGGGCGGCGCAGGACACTTGATCCCGGTCATATCAGAAGGGTTTAAATGGGTTTAAATGAGGGCTCAGGGGAGTGGTGATGGGGGAGGGAGGGAGGGGGAGATGAATGGCTGCCGTCAGGAGCTGCAGTGAGGCATTCTGGGAAGTGGTCATGCTGAGGCCTTCCTTATGGCTCTCTATGAGAAATGAAGGCAGTGAGACGGGAGCCAAATGGAGCTGACAGCCAACAGGTTTGACTTCCTCCAACACACACACACACACATACACACGCATACACACACACACACACACACACACACACAGACACACACACACACACACACACACACAGACACGCATACTTCTCCTTCTCCTTTTTTTTCCTCATCCCTTCCATAATTTTGTTTTGGAAAAACACCATCTCGTGTTTCTCCACCAGCGCTCTCCAACTTTCATGTGCCCCCCCCCCCCCCGTTCCCCTTGGGCTCCGCCCCCGTCCCGCTACTTAAAGGCCTTTGTTTGGGGGTCCGAGGAGCAGATTTCTGGCAGGCCGGCAGGTGCTGATGGGGACGAAACGCGGGTCGGTCCAAATGTGCCAAGAGGCTAATGGCAGCCTGAAAAAAAGTATGAAATAGAGAGTGTGCTCATCTGGGGGGGGTTAGTAATCCAGGGGGGCAGTTTAGTCCCGAGTTAGAACCAGAACCAGCTTCCACCGGACTTCCTCGTAGAATCAATAACACATATTAGGTTACAGGTCTGAGTCCAAAAATCTACTTCCTGAACAAAGTATATAGTCTCACTTTAGTCCTGATCCTCTATGTGAACCAGTATCATTCTAGTCCCCCCAGCCCCCCCCTGCCCCCCCCCCCCCTCCACAGCCTGCTCCTTCTGCTGCTGCTTTATTTGCTTGTTTGTGTCTCCACTCATGAACCTCGGGATGTAGAATTCATCACGGTGCTGAAACCTGATCGACGCCCCCCGACTTCACCCCCCCCCCCCCCCTTTACCCCCCCCATCCTCAATCCCCACCCCTGGCAGTCAGTGTTTATGGCCAGCGAGCAACAGTTAAAGCCTCTTTACTGCAGCCAATGGCATTCCTCTGCTTTTGTCACAGCCACGCTCCATGCAACAGAGGGAGGAGGAGGAGGAGAAGGAGGAGAAGGAGGAAGAGGAGAAGAAGAGGGAGGAGTAGAATAAGGAGAAGCTGGAGAAAAAAGAATATTCTCGAGATTAAAGTGTCATATTGGAAAAACAAATTAATCTATTCTGGAGATAAAAGTCTCACATTTTTGAGAAAAAATGTAGAATCATTTTGTTTTCTTTTTTAAATCTGGTTACTTTAACAAAAAAAAAACTCATTTATTCAAGTACAACTTCAAGGTTCTTGTACTTTACTTCTAACCTGTTGGTCACGATTTTTAGTTTGTAACCGAGGAAAAAGGGAAATAATCTGAGATACAGTTGAAAATTAAAAAGGTAAAACATTTTCTGAGATTAGATAAAAAACCGCAACAATTCTTTCAATAAAAGCTCAAAAATATGAAAAAAGTCAGAATTTGGCTGAAATGATGAAATAAATCATGAATGACATTAGTTTGTCAGACGCTGAAAAGAGAAACCAGAGAAACGGATTAAATCGTTTCTACCTTGTATTTGTGAATATGGAAGCTGTGTTTTAACGTTTAACGATCGGTTCAGAGCCAGAAGAATCAGGGTGGTTGCTACGGTTACCAGATTGACAGAAGTTGAGATCTACTAGTGTTGCCTGGTAACGGGAGATAATTAACAAACAAACATAATAATAATCATTGCATCTGTTTGATAAACATCGTTTATCTGATTTAAGCATTTGAGCTTGTCAGTGAGGTCAGAACAGTGAGCCAATAAGAGTGAAGAACTTGATCAGAGGAGGCGGGTCTCTGCGGAGGTTGGAGCCCTCCCCAGGAAGGCCTTGGTGTGGCCCCTCCACCATTTGACCAGGAGAAGAATGTAGCAAAGCTAGCAGAGCTAGCAGACCACCAAACGGGACACCTCAGGGAGAGGGGGGGGGCGTTGTTAGGAGCCCACGTCCCCCCCCAGCGTCCATCCCGCTCTCAGCTGCCAGAGTCCCAGCGGGACGTCCCGGAGAGGACGCGTGGAATCAAGCGGCCGGCGGTGAAGGTAAACACGAGATCCTGTGATCTCAGCTGAGGTCTGCTGAAGCGCTGCTGGGGGGGGGCGGGGGGGGGATCAGCCTCAAGACAATATATATATAAAAAAACATACAGATATAATTGTCAGATAAATGAGGTTGAAGTGTTCAAAGGTCAAAGGTCATAAACACGTTAATATGAAAGAGAGGGAGGAAGACAAATGACTGTGCTGCATGTAAAGTATATATATATATATAAATATATATATATATACCACATGGTACTTATACATATACATGTAAAGTACTTCTTCTTGCTCTGATAAACTTTAAGAACCTTGAACGTGAGCTGAGAGGATGAAGATGGTGAAGATGAGTCAGGTCATGAAGATGATGAAGATGATGGTGAAGATGAAGATGATGAAGAAGAAGAAGAGGATGCTTTAAAGTGTGAAAGCAGCAGAAGCACCGTGTTGACTCAGACTGTGGAGAATCCTCAGGCCTTCAGGTCAAAGGTGAAGGACCACACAGAGAGGCCACTTACACACACACACACACACACACACACACACAGAGAGGCCACTTACACACACACACACACACACACACACACACACACACACTCTGTGAGCACAACATTTACTGATGACACACAACCAGCAGAGTGTGTTTGAAATAAAAGTACGTCCTGAAACATGAATAATGTTTATTACTTTGTAAAGATTTAAACATTTTTATAAACTCTGACTGGTTGCTGAAGCCTTTTAATGCATTTTATTGTATTTTATTACGTTAAACGTGTAAGTTTTCTGTTCTATTATATTTTCTATAAATAACTTTATCATCTCTTAGATAAATATGCTTTATGGATAACTAAACCCTCTGACCTTCAGAACGAAACAAACAAAAAAGGACCTTGAACGCCTCACGAGTTCAGAGGAGTCAAACTGGTTTCACACCAGTTCAAGTATGAGGTTCTACTCTGTTGTTGTTCAAGTGTAACAATAAAAAAGAAGAAAAACCTGCCACCGCTGCTATTCCCCCCCCCCCCCCCCCCCCCATACCCCTTCCCCCCCCAAGCGTCATTCATCATCGTTCCCCCCCCCTCACGTTTCTATATTGGTCTCTTTAATGAGCGAGGGGGGCATTCCAAAGGCTTTCTGGGTAATCACAGCGTCTGGCACGAAAAGGGTGTGTGAGGATGGGGGGGGGGGGGGGGGGGGGGCGGGGGGGCAGTTCACTTTCCTCCCGTCCTGGGGGGCAACAACACCCTCCAAGCAGAGGTCCACCAGGGGAGTCGAGGCTGACGGGTTCCCCGTAACGAGGGAGACCCCGGTGTCGGGTACCGGCTGTGAAACGGGGCACCGCCGCGGGCTCAAGGTCCAGAGTCCAACCCCCCCCCCAACCCCCCAATCAGGACCTGTACTTACCCCATCAGGCCTCCAGTAAGAGCCCTAAACAGGCCGAGGATTCTTCATCACAGCCTTTGGTGTGGTACAAATACCGGCTGTGACCAATACCGGTACCGGGCCAGTACTGGGCCAATAGAGGGTCAATACTGGGTCAATACTGGGTCAGTACCGGGCCGATGGGGGCACAGAGGAAATACCGGGCCAACATGTTTCCACCTTAGTACCAATGTCAGGTAACCTGACTCATCTTCACCATCTTCATCCTCTCACACGCTGCCAATGGGCACAGAGGAAATAATCACACAACGTCAACAAGATGTGAAAGCATCGAACAGTCCGCCCAGAACCAGAATCTTACTACAGTATTTTAAAAAAGTTACTGGTTCTAGTGGACCAAATCAAGTCAACCAATCACATTTTAGGTCTGTTGTAGTATTTTTGTTGCTGTACAAAGTCACACAACCACAACCAACCACACAACTGTCTGCAGAGCGCTAAATCTGCTGCAGCGGGGTAATCCAGCTCTGTGTGTGTGTGCGTGTGTGTGTGTGTGTGTGTGTGTGTGTGTGTGCGTGTGTGTGTGTGTGTGTGTGTGTGTAAAGTAATCTGCCTCCAGTGCAGGACAATGCAGTCGTTGTAGTGTTGGTGGTTTACAGCAGGCAGCAGGTGTGAAGTCCGACACCTCCGCTGTCAATCTGCAGGTTTTAGGTTTATTAAGTGCTTTGTGTGTGTATGTGTGTGTGTGTGTGTCCTGTCTCGTTTTTTATCTTGTGTTGGTCTTTGTTTGTCTTTTTGCTGTGTATAGTTAAAAAAATTACAAATTGGAAATAAAATACACACTGTAAAATTTAGAACATTGTACGTCTTTGTAGATTTGTAAACATATTTTTAATATTTTACCATACAAATTTTATTTAGTTATTTTCACTTGTGTTTTTTACTTATATGTTACAAAGTAATTAATCAAGAGATAATACGACATTAAATGCCAGTAGACAGACACACACACACACACACACTACACTCTGGATTGTGTAGTTTGTTTCCATGCGAGCTTTACCTGTTGTTTCCTGTCTTCATGCTAAGCTAAGCTAAGCTAACAGGCGTGAGGGAAATCTGAATGAAATAATAAATGTGGGGGGGGTTGTGATCTGCAAACCTGATCTACAATTCAGCTGAAACCTGGACCATGTCCTCCTGGTTCAGAGTGACCCCCCTGGTTCAGAGTCCTCTCCTGTTGCAGTATGAGTGACGGAAGGGCCTGGCTGCTCCCAGGGGGGTCAGCCGGTCCAGAAGGGAAGAAAGGGCTACTCTCAGTCCCGGAGCTCCCCAAGGGTCAACAGGACCCTGCACCCCTCGACATGAACCCCCCACCCCCTCCCCCAGACCCAATCGGACCTCCGCATACAGCTCGGTTGTCACCTGGGCCTCAGTGTAACAGATCACAGGCTCTCTGCAGGAGGGGGGTCCGCTTCCACGAGATGCAGTCAGAGACCAGATAGAGACCAGATAGAGGCCACATAGAGACCGGATAGAGGGTCGGTCAAGACCTGATAGAGACCAGATAGAGAGACCGGATAGAGGGTCGGTCAAGACCTGATAGAGACCACAGAGAGACCAGTTAGAGACCAGATAGAAACCAGATAGAGAGACCGGATAGAGGGTCGGTCAAGACCTGATAGAACCCAGATAGAGAGACCGGATAGAGGGTCGGTCAAGACCTGATAGAGACCACAGAGAGACCAGATAGAAAACAGATAAAGGCCACATAGAGACCGGATAGAGGGTCGGTCAAGACCTGATAGAGACCACAGAGAGACCAGTTAGAGACCAGATAGAAACCAGATAGAGAGACCGGATAGAGGGTCGGTCAAGACCTGATAGAGACCACAGAGAGACCAGTTAGAGACCAGATAGAAACCAGATAGAGAGACCGGATAGAGGGTCGGTCAAGACCTGATAGAGATCAGATAGAGAGACCGGATAGAGGGTCGGTCAAGACCTGATAGAGACCACAGAGAGACCACATAGAGACCAGATAGAAACCAGATAGAGAGACCGGATAGAGGGTCGGTCAAGACCTGATAGAGACCACAGAGAGACCAGTTAGAGACCAGATAGAAACCAGATAGAGAGACCGGATAGAGGGTCGGTCAAGACCTGATAGAGACCAGATAGAGAGACCGGATAGAGGGTCGGTCAAGACCTGATAGAGACCACAGAGAGACCAGATAGAAAACAGATAAAGGCCACATAGAGACCGGATAGAGGGTCGGTCAAGACCTGATAGAGACCACAGAGAGACCAGTTAGAGACCAGATAGAAACCAGATAGAGAGACCGGATAGAGGGTCGGTCAAGACCTGATAGAGACCAGATAGAGAGACCGGATAGAGGGTCGGTCAAGACCTGATAGAGACCACAGAGAGACCACATAGAGACCAGATAGAAACCAGATAGAGAGATCGGATAGAGGGTCGGTCAAGACCTGATAGAGACCACAGAGAGACCAGTTAGAGACCAGATAGAAACCAGATAGAGAGACCGGATAGAGGGTCGGTCAAGACCTGATAGAGACCACAGAGAGACCAGATAGAGACCAGATAGAAACCAGATAGAGGCCACATAGAGACCGGATAAAGGCCCAGATAGAGGGATGGTCAAGACCTGATAGAGACCAGATAGAGGCATATATATGATAAATATACTCCCTAAAAGAGGTAAAAGATCTAATCTAAAAGATTAGAAGAAATTACAGAATATAAATGAATGTGATTTTAGTTTTTCCTTCTCTCTAATAATCTGATGACCCTTTAAAGGGCCACGACCCTTATGTTGGGATTCTCTTCAAAGACAATAGCTTTTACTTTTACATTCTACTGAGTTTCACTTACATTTAGGCTTCAGTGAAGCTGTCCCCAGCGCAGATGATCCTTTAAACTCTCAATAGATCTATACGTATGTATCAATATATGTGTGTGATCTGGTATGTAATATAGTATCCAGAGGCCAGCGTGTACCGAGCTGCTGTCAGAGGTCAAGAGGTCGCGAGGCGTTCGCTGCCCTCGGGCCTGAAAGAGTTCATTTAGAACTGAATTTACGATGTGAACTCTGTCTTGGTCTCGTTTTACCGCTGAGCGTCCCGTCAGCGGGATCCGCCCGCCGCGCTGAGCAGGTGTCTCCATCTTGTTTTTCTTTCAAATGGCAGAGATCTCATCTCCATTCGGGGAGGGGGGGGGGGGGGGGGGGACCCCACGAGAAGGGAGGGAGGGGGGGAGACCTGAAACCCCGACTCTGGCCTACAGCCGTTCAAGGTGTACATTTCCCCCCCGTGAGTTCCGGAAAATTGGCGAGATTAATGCTGCGGCAGAGGGGCGGCGCGCTGATGGCGTTTCCAGATGGCCGAGCGGCGATGGGCGGCGATGGCGCGTCGCAGAGTGGCCTCCGGGTTTACGACTTGTGTAAAAGCGTTTTAGAGGCCGAGCGCCGCCCCCCCCCCCCCCCCACACTCAGTTTGGGACACCTCGTTATCCGTCTCTCAAAGCGGCGTGGACGGGGAGCGCCTCGCTCGACCCGTTTGGCTCCGTCAGAGAAGGTTTGAACCACATGTTGACGTCTGGTTGGGAGGTGAACATCTCGACTGGGCAAAGCTCCGGTTTGACCTCTGAGATCCTCCAAAGGTCACCGAGGTTGGTCAATTCAAAAGGTCTTCTGCTGGGGGGAGGGGGGGGGGTAATGTTGACACTGATTGACAGGTGTCTAATAGTTGATGTTCAGAGTCCAGTCTGAATCCACACGTTTATCTACATATCGATGTGAAGGATACCTTCATATAAATCATGTTTTAGGTCGATATGGATCATTTTAGTTTGTTTGATAAGCAGCGTCATATAAAAATAAAAGTAGTTCATCGTTGGTTTTTATCATGTTTTATGAATTTGTATGTTTTGTTGTATGTATTGTTTCTTAAAACACATTATCAAAAACAACAAGAATCATCAGATACTAAATACTGTTACATTTCACATGAAGGCTGTGTGTTGTTTATATATTTATGATATAATAATAATATATATCATTTAATATAATATATAGTATAATAATATACTGTGACCCTACAAACTAAAGGTAAATGTACACCTTGTGCACCGATTCAAACAAACCTTAATTAGCAGCTTAAGGCAACTTTTATTTATGGGGGGGGGGGGTTATGTGGTGCATTATGGGGGGGGGGGGGGGGGGGTTATGTATGCATTAAAACGACCGTCAGTCATCTTTCTGGTGATAATCCTTTGAGCAGAGGCTTGGAATAGTTCCTCCTCACATGTGGAGCTCTGCAGCGCCCTCCAGCAGCAGCATCCGGGTACTGCACGCGCCTCTCAACCAAGTGATGACGACGACGACGACGATGATAATGATGAGGATGAGGATGATGATGGTGAGGAGGAGGAAGGCAGCGAGTCCAACGTATGAAACGTAGTTCACACTCTGTATTTAGTAGTTTTCCTCAGTGAAGACATTAAATAGGAGTCTTGCATCAAGTCACTTCTGCTCTTTTTTCAGTTTACCTCCAAAAATAAAAGAACAAAAGATCTCAAACAGGCCTCAGTAACGAGGTCAGAGGTCAGCTGCTATTAGATGTGATGATAGGAAGCTTCTATCTTAATTCGATCTATTTATGAAGAAAAATGACGTATTCTACTCTTCATCGTGACCTTTCGAATATTCCAGCTTTTAAGTGTCTTTATTTTTTTTACTGCTTTATACTTAACTGAACGAATTTAAAAATCTGATTGACTTGTATTGAACTGTTTTAAACAAATTTTACGTCCTTACATTTATTTCCGTTTCAGTGGTTTGATGGTTTCAAAGCGGCCCTTTGGATCCATCTTTTATTTGAATGACACGTGTCTTCATCAATAAACTTTTCAAATAAATATGAAGTAGACCCCGCTGTTACTGCTCTGTTAGGGGTAATTGTACACTAATTACCGTGAAGTTGTAAACCCCTCCCGCTGCCAGCCGATTGGTCAGAGCCCGGAGGCCCTCACGGTGCTGACTCCGCCCCCCTCCGGCCTGCGCCAGGTATAAGAAGCTGGTCAACAGCTGAGGGGACAGAACAGAGTGACAGGACTCCACATTCCCAGAAACCCAAATCAGTGACAGCTCCTCTGCTCCTCCTCTCTTCCTCTTCTTCTTCTTCTTCTTCTTCAGCTGCTGGACTTTTCTTCTTCTTCGGTGGCGTGAACCATGGAGCTGTCGGATATGTCTTTCCCCATCCCCGCCGCGGACGACTTCTACGACGACCCGTGCTTCGACACCAGCGACATGCGCTTCTTCGAGGACCTGGACCCGCGGCTGGTGCACGCGGGCCTCCTGAAGCCGGACGACTCCTCCTCCTCTCGCTCTCCCTCCCCCTCCTCCGCCTCCTCCTCCTCCTCCCCCTCACTCCTGCACCTCCATCACCGCGCCGAGGCGGAGGACGACGAGCACGTCCGCGCGCCCAGCGGGCACCACCAGGCGGGTCGCTGCCTGTTGTGGGCCTGCAAGGCCTGCAAGCGGAAGACCACCAACGCGGACCGGCGCAAGGCCGCCACGCTGCGGGAGCGCCGGCGGCTCAGCAAGGTGAACGACGCCTTCGAGACCCTGAAGCGCTGCACGTCGGCCAACCCCAACCAGCGGCTGCCCAAGGTGGAGATCCTGCGCAACGCCATCAGCTACATCGAGTCCCTGCAGGCGCTGCTGCGCGGCGGCGGCGGCCAGGACGACGGCTTCTACCCGGCGCTGCTGGAGCACTACAGCGGGGACTCCGACGCCTCCAGCCCGCGGTCCAACTGCTCCGACGGCATGGTGAGTCCGTCTGGGAACGCGATCAAAGCTGGAGGTGACGACGCGCGTAAAGGCGCAACAATGCGCCTTTACGCGCGGACACGAAGCGCGTTTCGGCTTCTCTTCAATTTACTTTCAGCTTTTATTTCTCATAATCCTCCCGTTAGATTTTTTCTCTGAATTGCATTGATCACATTTAGATTTCAAAGACATATATCTTATTCTAACCAGAAATGTGATCATTTTCGCCTGTTATTTTGGTGGTCAGTATTTTGTGTATTTGCAGCTCTCTTCAGAAATAAAAATCCAAATTAACAAGTATCTGTAGTTTATGGTCCGAATGAGAAAAATATTTTGAATTCCAAGTATTTTTTGGAGGGATTAAATATGTATTTAGTTACATCTCAATAATTCTGCCTTAAATAGATAATAGGCCGCGTTACATAAAGACGTTTTAAAGGAAGAATTCCTTGTTTTAAAATCGTTGTTAGATACTCTTTTACTATTTACTATATAGTATTTACTTTTTTTCCAGCAGTAATTATGATTTTCAATAATATACTCTTTTCATATCGAAGACTTCTATTACTCAGTCTTTTTCTTAATGATTTTACAGCTTCGACATTTCTCTTTGGTCAGAAAGATACAGATTAAGCTTTAATGTTTGATTTTTTGCATAAATGTTTTATTTCTTAATGAATTCCTTTGGTTTTTGTTTCTGCAGACGGATTTCAACGGGCCGACCTGTCAATCAAACAGAAGAGGAAGTTATGACAGCTCTTATTTCTCCGAGACTCCAAACGGTAATTTAACAATTAATCCTTAAATAATGAAAACCTGCTAAATTAGACTAAACACGGTTAGCATGAATGGGAAAAAGAATAAAAACTAAAGCCTGATGAGGCAAATAATACAAGAAAATACAATAAATCTGTTAGATTCTGTTAGAAGATAAAGTATTATGGTGAAAACCTCATTTGTTTAATCACTATTTGATTATTGTTATTTAATCTCGTGTAATTTAATTTAACATTTAGAACAACTGGAACATTTGACTACAATAGCTTGATAGATAAGATCAAAGAAACGGTTTGTTGTTATTATTTAAAGTAGAAGAAAAAAATAAAAACAGATAAAATAATGGAAAAAAACGTAGTTACAAGAAGGAAAATAAGGAAAGAAATTGACTTTAATGATTTAACTCATTTGGGTTTAAACTAATTCACGACAGAAAAGATTTCTCTATTTAAACATTAGAATGAAAACAATGATAGCGGATAATATAAATGTGGATGTACACATAAATATTAATATTATGTAAATATAAATGTGGATATAAACACGAATCTTAATATTAATGTCAACATAAATGTGGATGTACACATGAATATTAAAGTAAACATAAATGTGGATGTTCAGGAGGTCTGAAGAGCCACCGGAGCTCCGTGGTCTCCAGCCTGGACTGCCTCTCCAGCATCGTGGAGCGGATCTCCACCGACAGCAGCAGCCTGCAGCCGGCCTCCTCCTCCACCTCCTCCGACTCGGACCCCCCCGCCGCCGAGGCAGCTGCCCCCGTCATCGTGGCCTCCCCCACAACCAGCCAGGACCCCAACCTGATCTATCAAGTCCTATAGGCACCTGCCCCCCCCTGCACACTTTCCACTGACTCTCATTTGGTTTGAACGTACATTACATGGAATGTATGGAAGCTCATTCCTGGCGGGGAAATAATCATAAGAATAATAAGTGTTTACTAATCCCAGTCTTCATCGTCGATGGACTTTGACATTTTATAGATTTTATTGTTTTAACAAAACTGATGAAGATCAGGAGAAATAGTCAAAAGATCAGGAAATACAAAACCGTTATTTCTGAACATTCAGTCTTAATTCAACAGCTTCTAAATACGGAAGTTGAGAACAAATTACAAATAATCATTTTCTAAATATGAATACCAAGATGAAATTAGAATGAAACGATATGTTGTTAATTCGAGTTAAAGGAGGAATTTAGTGTTTCAAGAGGAAATGTTAGAAAGTGTCAAAGCTGATTCCATCATTCCAACGTTTCCGTTCACTCGTTTTATTTTCCTGCAGGAATGACCTTCCTGAACATTCTACTGCTGTCAGAGTACATTTTTATATTAAGGCCAAAACCACTTGAATGCTGGGAGTTGTAGTTTTTTGGTCCAGTTCCTGCTGTATTTTTCTATAGATTTAAGTTATGAGGAAACATTTTAAAGGTCCGTATGTTAATAACATACTTTCCGTAAAATAAATTAATCTTATTTGATGATGGATGGAGGCCAAAAAAAACTCAATTTACATTCCTCCACTTTTGTCCATCTGAAGTCATAAAAGGCCCAGCTGTTCACAGGACAACAACATCTGCAATAATCCTGTGACATTTAAGAAGAGAAAACACGTACAATTCTTCTGTTCCTGTACATAACGTGTAAATAAGAGCTGATTCGTTCCAACTGAACCTATTAATTATGTATTTAATGTTTCTCTCTGTGCTTTTGTTTGTTGTGAAAATGTTTAACTTTATATTTATACATCTGAAAAACTGAGTGATTGTCTAATGCCAATAAATGAACCTGCTTATTTATACAAAAAACACAACTCTGCTTGTTTTATGATAAATGCATTATTTTACTGTTATAAAAATTAAGCATTTTTTCATGCAGGGAAATTAAATTGTTGTTGTTCGTGTTAAAGCTACAGACACACATGTGTGTGTATATTTCTTCAACCAACCACAAAAAAATATATGTTTTTAACAAATACTGAAAAGTTGGAATATTTATTTTCCTTCATGAGAATATATATGTAAAATAATAAAGAAAATACATATATATATTCTTTAATTTAACAGCTGCAAAATCTTTTTCATTCATTTATTTTACGTCATCATAAAAATGTTTTAATTTAGAATAAGGTGGTCAATCAAATCAAATAATCCCTAAAATGCAATAAATTATTATTTTTAACAGTGATGTTTATTAAAAGAGCTGCAGCGCCACCATGTGGCCGCATGAAGATCTGCATTCATGCATCTTTCTCCCTGTATGTTACATTTCTTTATATTACCTGGAAGGTAGACCTCAAAGGATAAGAAAGGACAAACTTTAAACGATTTGTTTGCACTGACGTACTAAAACAGATGATAATTTATTCAATATTGTTTAATTCACACAGGAGCATTCAACAACATGTGGTTTATTCATTTGGACTTAATATTTATTAAATTACTTGATTAATTTACTATTAAATTACTATCACTAAATAGACATGTATAGTAATATTGGTAATACAATATAAATTCAGATTAGCTTTAAAGTGATGAACACTTGCATATTACTTTTCCTCATAGACGTCTATGGGAGCAGAGGAGTCGCCCCCTGCTGGTCACTACACAGAAGTAGAGTCATTTCCTCATAGACGTCTATGGGAGCAGAGGAGTCGCCCCCTGCTGGTCACTACACAGAAGTAGAGTCATTTCCTCATAGACGTCTATGGGAGCAGAGGAGTCGCCCCCTGCTGGTCACTACACAGAAGTAGAGTCATTTCCTCATAGACGTCTATGGGAGCAGAGGAGTCGCCCCCTGCTGGTCACTACACAGAAGTAGAGTCATTTCCTCATAGACGTCTATGGGAGCAGAGGAGTCGCCCCCTGCTGGTCACTACACAGAAGTAGAGTCATTTCCTCATAGACATCTATGGGAGCAGAGGAGTCGCCCCCTGCTGGTCACTACACAGAATGCAGCTTTAACACATGAAGCTCTGACTTCACTTGAATGAACCAGAGGTTGTCTCTCTCCTCTCCTTGTGTCTTCTTCTTTCTTCAGTGGTTTAAGGTCACCAGACTGGATATAAACGTGTGTTTAGAATGTTGTTTTGATCTTTGCACATTTTCTACTGACAAAAACAGTAGAAATAAAGAGATTTTCCTCTTATTCGTTGCATCAAAAACAATAAAAAAAAATCTTCAGGGGTGATTCGGAATTTTAAAACCCTTTTTCTCAAATCAGTTCCCAACTAAAGTCCTCACAGAGACCAGACTGGTCCCTCTGAACTCTGCTGGTGTCCAGAGACTCACACCTCAACACACAGGTGAACACACACCTGTTTCCTGTCGCCTCCACCAGTGGAATGGAGAATAATAATGAAATCCCATTCATCTGTCTCTGAGGGTTCATTACTACGATCTGATGATCTTTTTACTGTTGATTAAAGCGTCTTTTAGCTTCCGTACCTCCTGCCGACTGAACGATCAAACACGTTTGATTCAACTCTGCAGTTAGAAAACAGTGTTGAACAAAACCACACAGAACTTTATTGAGGTGTGAATGACAGCAGCTCTACAGACATGGCTTCAAGTGTCACACTTTATTTACAAAACTTCTGAGAACCAACAGCTGAGGAGCGAGGAAGCGTGATGGCGAAACAAGCTTTTTCTTTTTTTTAGTTTTTATTTCCTATCGAGTAGCAGCCAGAAGTTTCCCGGGGCGGGTCGAAGTCCACCTCAGCGTTACTGGCTTCTTCTTCTTCTTCTTGTTCTTCTGAGCTACGACCTGCGGCCGGAGGGTCAGGCTCGCGTCAGAGTCGGTCGCAGCGTCTACTTCCTGCGGCGGGCGGCTCCCTTCTTGCTGCTGTGATACGGAATAAAAACAACGTGTCAGAACATCTGGTGGCGTCTTACATATTTCAGGGAGCAGAGGAACCAGATGTTGAAAGTCAGCGGGGTAGCTTTCAACGTGAAAGAATGAAGATAAGGTTTCATTATGAATATTTTAAACCGCTTGTATATTAAAACTTAATAAAGTAGGAAAAAAACTGTCAAGATCACAAAGTATTACTTTTATCAAGGAAAACGTTTCACAAATGAGCCTGGAACCCCCCCACTGCAGCTCAGCTCTACTCACAATTTACTGAGCTCCTCCACTCTCTTGCGCAGGGTCGTGACCTGCAGGGAATCAAAGACACAGCGGGGGTCAAAGTGTGGTTTTTTGTATTTAAAAACAAAGTTTTTATATGTGAATCACAATTATCGATGATATTGATTCATAATTGACTATTACAAAATTATGAATTATTCTGTTATTGACAACTTTTGATGCTATTGATTGATTGATGTACAGAACATTTTCATAAATTAAGTACGTAGCCTGTATTAAAATAACTAAATAACCAGTTGATGTGTATAAAATGTCTCACCTCGTATTTCTGCCTCTTCAGTCTTTCCATGTGGTCGAACTTCTCAGACTCCAGCTGGACCATCCATTCATGCAGCTCAGTGATCTTATCCCTGCAGGGAAACAAGAACAACGTCATGCAGGAAGGGACGTCCTCTCTCATGGTGAGTCCAGGTGAGCCTAAGGAGAGTCTAGGTGAGCCTTAGGTGAGACTAAGGTGAGTCTAGGTGAGCCTTAGGTGAGACTAAGGTGAATCTAGGTGAGCCTTAGGTGAGACTAAGGTGAGTCTAGGTAAGCAGGTTAGATTAAGGTAAGTCCAGGTAAGACTAAGGAGAGTCCAGGTAGGACTAAGGTGAGGGCAGGTAAGACTAAGGAGAGTCCAGGTAAGACTAAGGATAGTCCAGGTAAGACTAAGGAGAGTCCAGGTAAGACTAAGGATAGTCTAGGTAGGACTAAGGTGAGTCTAGGTAAGACTAAGGAGAGTCCAGGTGAGCCTTAAGTGAGACTAAGGTGAGTCTAGGTAAGCAGGTTAGATTAAGGTAAGTCCAGGTAAGACTATGGAGAGTCCAGGTAAGACTAAGGATAGTCTAGGTAGGACTAAGGTGAGTCCAGGTAAGACTAAGGAGAGTCCAGGTAAGACTAAGGATAGTCCAGGTAAGACTAAGGAGAGTCTAGGTAGCACTAAGGAGAGTCCAGGTAGGACTAAGGTGAGTCCAGGTAAGACTAAGGATAGTCCAGGTAAGACTAAGGAGAGTCTAGGTAGCACTAAGGAGAGTCCAGGTAGGACTAAGGTGAGTCCAGGTAAGACTAAGAAGAGTCCAGGGGAGCCTTAGGTGACACTAAGGTGAGTCTAGGTAAGCAGGTTAGACAAAGGTGAGTCCAGGTGAGCAGGACTAGGTGAGCAGGTTAGACTAAGGTGAGTCTAGGTAAGCAGGTTAGACTAAGGTGAGTCCAGGTAAGCAGGTTAGACGAAGGTGAGTCCAGGTAAACAGGTGAGAAGGTGTCTAGGTTGTACTTCAGCTTGTCTTCGCTCAGGTGGTCAATGTTGAGCTGCTTGCGTCTAGCGGCCAGGATCTTCTTCTTCTTCTCTCTCTCAGTCTCTTTCTTTCCTCCTCTCTTCTGGTCGGCCTGTCCGGGGGAGTGATGTACGTTAAAGAGAAGTATTTTCATCTCAAGTACTTCTACATCTATATACCTTTACATTATATAAAGCAGTATTTGTAGTATGCAAAGTATCTCAAATTATAGAGAGTAATATCTCCTATAAATGAGCTCTTTCTACACAGTGAATACTTTCACTTTTGATACTCAAGCAACATCCACTTGGTAATACTTCTATTTATTGACTATTGCAATGGAGTATTCAAAGATTATATTTATAATGAAAAGTTGCAATAATACCTTTGAAAAAAGAATCTAAAGGAATGTTTTAATACAGGGGTTTTCAAATGGTGTGAATGTGAGCCTCCCCTTAGAGTAGGTAAGGATATCCGAGCCCCCCCTTCCCCAAAATCCCTAACCCACACATGCCTCCTACAGCCCGTGAAAGTGTCCCTGATTTGGGGTTGGGAGAGTTGGCAACCCTATGTGTCAAACCTCCCCTGTGGCTCTTTGGCGCCCCCCAGGGGAGGCTCGCCTCACCTATTGAAAACCGCTGTTTTAATAGATTTACTAGTAGTAGAAGTAGTACTAGTACTATTACTGTGTACTGACTTTCTGCAGGTGACTGCTGTAGTTGGAGCCCATGCTGGACAGAGCCGACTTCTTTTTTGCGTCGTCATCTTGCTTCTTCTTGAGGTCGGTCTCCTCCCTCATCCGCCTCTCCTCCTGGTTCACACGAAGAAGGCAGTGAGTACTCGCCGGCGTGAAAACACTTATACTTATCAAAGAAAATGTAAAACCCGCCCCTGAAAAATGGTACTAGATAAAATAAACTTGAATTATGATATATATAGATATATATATATATCTATATATATCTATATATATATATCTTTGTATGGATATGTATATATACTTATACTGGGCACCAATAGCGGGTTACTAAACATGTATTTTTAAATAGTTTGATAAACAGACTGTATATACAGTATCCAGTAAGTGTGGAACGATTTTGAGGACAGACAGATCTCCTGATGTGATCAGAAGATGAGGTGAACCACTGACCTCTCGTCTGGCCTGACGCTCCTTGTCCTTCTCAGAGCGGACTCTCTGCTGCTCGGCCCGCTCAGCGCGACGCTTCTCCTGCAGCGTGACAAGATCATGAAGCACGACGTCATCCATCGTGTTCATCATGAAGCACGACGTCATCCATCGTGTTCATCATGAAGCACGACGTCATCCATCGTGTTCATCATTAAGCACGACGTCATCGATCATGTTCATTATGAGGCATGATGTCATTGAATTACAGCAGTAATTAAACCGAATTAACATTCACTTTCTAGTTTCACTTTGGAAACAAAATGACATGGTTTCGTTTAACAAAGTTATTTTATGTCCTAAATCAACTAAACCGACGGTCAGGTTTAACTCACGATCCTGTCCTTCAGGGCGATCAGCTCCTCCTCCTCCTTCTTCCTGTGCTCAAAGTGAGCATCGATGAGACCCTGCAGCTCCACCAGATCTTTGTTCTGACGTTTCTTCTGAATGTCCTGATGGTCAGAATGAAACAAACATTCAGCTCAACACTAAACCTGTTGGACTGAAATCCTGGCGTCACTCCGGTCCTCTTACGTCAAAGTCCACTTTCTCTCCACTATCAGGGATCTTGGGGGCGCTGGGCCTAAAGAGGCAGAGTTTCACCTTCAGTGCGGTGGCTTAAGCGTTTAATGCTTTATTTTCTTATCAGACAAACGTCTCGAGAGGAAATGTCTGCAGAAATCTTTTGAAATGCTCTAAATTAAACTTACTTGAACTTTGGCTTCTCCTCTGCAGGTGAGGAAATGAAGAGGGGACAAGTACATGTCATGGGGTTAGAAACCAAGCGGATTATTTCACTTTCTCTCAGGCATCACGCGGATTAAACTACATGGTCGTTCCGCACTATTTTTTTTTAATGGAAGTTAGAGCCTCAATGTTGAAATAAGGGTTAGAACAGTAAGTATTCAGTGAAATAGAAAAAAACATTTAAAACTTCTCTTATCAAAGAGAACATGAGGAAGTTTAGTGGACACCAGAGAACATCTCGCTGTGAGTGAAGCTACATTGAATTATGACAATTAGCAATGGGATTCCACATTGGTCTTTATAAATTGTGACATTCATGTGTACACTATGTGTAGTGTTTTTATTTGGCTTGACCCCAAATCCATTTTACACAAGCAAGACAAAGTCTCCCCCCAGAGTTCTTGTCATGACACCCAGATTCTGGCGGCTCCATGCCATGCAGAAGACGAGTGGCAGCAAAGAGTGGCGTCGCTGGGAAGCACGTGTTAGCATCTCATGGTCTTTCCCCCTTTTTCTCCACCAGCAGCTTTAATCTACAAACTTTATCAGTGGCTTTTAACAATGATGGTCATTTTGTGTGTTTTCATTTGGAATTTGGCAGCGCTCCTGGATTTATTTAGACAAAGACAGATGGAAAATTAGCAGGCGTTACCCGAGGTACAGACGTCAGACCTGGACACCGTGGTCCTCCCCAAAACCAGAATGACAGATTACAGATTCTGTTACATTAATCCAAATCAACATACCTTCTTCTCCCAAGGCCTCTGCATGCAGAAAGCATCCAAAACGAAAAAAAAAGCAGAATAGACAAGAAGCATCAGCAGGAGTTCTGAGAGCAGCAAATCAGTTACTACAACATGTACCGACCGTAAATCCTCAAATAATAACCGATATTAGGAGGCCAGCACCAACAAGAGAAGGCTCGTCAAAGAAAGTCGCTCTATAATAATTAAGGAAGCTGCTGCGAAATGTGTGGAGGCAAACCATGCCAATTTCTATTAATAATAATAAGAATTTTAGTAATATATTATAATCAAAAAAAGGTCTCGTGGAATATGAGGTCAAATAAAGGCAAATATTTGAGGATTTAGAAATAAATATATTCTTAAAACTTTTGTTGTAGTCAGTTTCACATCGAAACAGGACGTACCAAGTGGGATTCCTTTACAGCGCCTGAATTCACATGCAATCTCAAAAAGGTCAAAGTTGGAAAGTCGTGGTTTACGTCTATAATGCAGCGACAGTTTTGAACATGATCCTCATCATCCGCAGCAAATTACTGCTTCATTACAGGTGTCATGCTTTGAGTTTGACATTAAACCACGAATTTAGTTGCATAAACATGTGAATGTTTTGCACCAGCATGTGAGCTTAAAAAAACATGGTATGACAGGTTAGAAATGGTTCAAAATACAAGACACCATCTAAACGAAACCGGTCAAGACATAGTATGCATTAACAAATCCGAAAGCAACCATGTACCCAAAATAAAAGTATTTAGAGTACATGTGGAACAGTAGTAAAAGTGGGATTAGACTGATAAAAGAGACCAATACTTAAAAAATTCAGCTTGCAAATATTCCACGTAATGTACACCAACATATTAGCATACACAATGCTAGGCTAATTTGCTAATTAACCAGCACTGTAGTGTCATATTTTCCAAACTAATAAAGTGCCTTTTCTTTTAAAAGTAAACGTACATAGTATTATGTTTCACTAATGGTGCATCGCTAATTCTAAATTATAAGCTAACAGGAAAAAATTAAGAGACCTAATAGTTTAAAAGCTACTAAAACTAAAAAACTAAAAAAACGAGAGCTATTTGAACAAAAGCTAATGGAATAAAACATGACACAAGCTAAAGAAGAAAAAGCTAATAGTTTAAAAGTTAACAGAACCAAAGCTAATATATCAAGAGCTAATGGTAAAAAAAACTAATGGAACAAGAGCTAATGGTACAAAAGCTAATGAAATAAGAGCTAGCTGAAGAAAGCGGTACCAAATCTAGCTACATCAACTCATATTTGCAGTGTGGTGGGGATTTGGCTCTTTATATCAGTCTAGATCATATGTTTTAGAATGTGTGCATGTATGTTTATATCTACATGACACGTATTCGCATTCCCTCGGGGGCCACTTCTACTTCCTCTACTACTTCCTCTTGTACGGCTACACGACATGCAGCGAGTCACCAAGGGAGAGGAAGGGCGGTGCGATGGTTAATGGAAGCAAGTAGAGAAAAGGGGGAGGCAGGAGGAGGTGGTTCGGAATGGGGTGGTGAGTTAATGGAAAAAGAGAGGTGGGGGGAGACGTTAGATATGAGGAGGTTCATGGATGGAGCTAAAGCATGTGACACAGCAGGCGGATACAGGAGAGAAAAGGTCAATCATTGATGGATGAGATGCGTTGGGTTCCTCGAAGACAACTCGGTGTGGGTCGAAGACGAAACGAGACAAGTTCCACCCCGCGTTCTTCATTTATCTCAGTTAGTGTTAACCGACATGCCACAGAAAAGGGTTCACGTGAAAGTAGGCTACAGGAAATAACTAAAAAATTAGTACTGTTTGCATTAGATCTCATGTCTTACCATCGTATTCTTCATGTCCGTCCGAGAAAAGAAAGGAGTAGAAGAACATCATAAAAAGATCCCAGGTTTGTACCCATTTTTTGGACAAAATGTGAAGATTCAAAATGTGGGTACATAGGGGATCCATGCTAAGCACAAAGCGGCGCCTTTCCTCCCGGGCCGACCGGCGGCCAACAGACGGTGGCTTTTAAACCTAAAATGTCCTTTTGGTCTGTGGGCCGGTCGGCTCGGGGTGGTGGGGGTTGTTGCAGGTGATCATGCAGAACCTGCACAGCTTCAGTTTTTTAATCATCTTTTGCTTGATGTTACTGTAGATCGTCTTTTGACACCATGCACCAGGATAATGTATCCCAGAAGATTCGCTTGGAAAAGGGAAGAGAGCATTACTGCACAACTTGAACCTGGAGGGAGTCAAGCCAAACCTTGTCCAGTGCAAATACTTCTCTCCGGTGGGGTGGGTTTTCACTTAGGCAAGATTCATTTAGCATGGAACTCCAGACTGTACCTGAAAGCTATTTGGTGGGTATTTGTATTTTTATCTGTTTTAAAAAAACAAGGGGAACAGGATGCTACTTACCCTCCTGACCACTGCAAGAGAGAGGGCAAAGAAATTCTGATTAATAACCATAAGACGCTTCACAATGTGCACCAGTACATTAGGCGAACATTAGTGGACTTACACTTCCTCGGTGTCAGACATGATGACAGTGGACTTTGCAACCTGGAGGCGAAAGAGAAGAGGGGAGAATTAAAGTTGTCCTGCAGGAGCCCAGCCGGCTGTATTTTTAGCTCGGAATTAAGTTGCAGATGTCTTGAATGTCTGCGGCGACCCCACCCTGTGCATATCTCAACCCCCCCACACCCACAAAAAAAAGAAAAATGAAACATAATAAATATCTTTATTATTCCCTGAAATGTTTTTGTTTGGAGGAGGCTGTATTTGGAAGAAAAATCTCAAAGCCAGTTTATAATTAGAGCTTCAACTTTGGGCTGAAATTGGAGCCTCGGTCCTGAATCTGCTTCTCAGACGATAAGTGAGAAGGGACCCAAAGTTATATTTGTGCCAACGTTTTTTTTTCAACTGCTGATAGATGAGTTTAATGTTGAGAGGGGGGGGGGTTGGCGTCCTCCAGTCTTCTCTCACAATACTTTTTTTTATCCTCTTCTGGCCGCCCCCCAGAGTAGAGTCCAGAGTAGATCCGATCGATTGACAATTGTCAAATGCGTGAGTTGAACCGATCACACGTCCGATCAAGTGCCCCTTTAGTTAAATTAGCAGTAGGGTGGTCCAGGAATGCGTCCTGACATCACAACTATTTCCAACTGACAGCTGCGCAGGTTCCCTGATCCGGTTTCAAGGAATGAGGGGCGAGGGGGGTAAGATTGGGTCCAGAAAGATTGGGTTCCCCCCGGACCGCTTACCCACGATTCCTCCTTTATGTCCTTATCAGGCCGTCTCACCGTGTTCCCTAACTTAGGAATTAAAGGGGCTGACGCTAAGCTAACGCTAAAAGGCTACCTCATATTTACTCTTTGGATTCTCCCCTCCCTCATTGACCCCCCACCCATGTCGTATTCTTAAGTCCAGTCTTTTCTTCGGCTCCTGTTCACCATGTCAAAGTGTTTATCCTCGCTATGTGCGGATTAAATGAACACGCCACGCCCGAGACTTGGATAATGCAGACAATAATCAGCGAATAAACAAGCAGAGCTAATCCAAGATCCCCCCCCAACCCCCCACCCAGACTTAAAATGACAGAAATAACAACACCATTCGCTGCCGCATAACTCATTAGTGTCGTCTTCTGTCCCCTGCAGGAGAAAGTTGCTTCAAAGGCTTTAAGCCGTCTGTAAATCCTTCAGGTATGAACGTCCGCTGGGGGGGAGGCGGGGGGTCCCTGGACCCCGATCAAGACCAACAACAACAACAAAAGCCCTTTTAAGACAACAGCGGATGTCAAGCAAAGAATGTCGCAACTTCCTGAAACCCCAACAATCCAGAGATCAGAACCCCAGTAAAAGCTCCCCCTCTATGGAGGGGGGACCCATCTCCGTATCACCCCGTGACCCCCGGCAGCAGCCTCCACCGGACTTTGCTGGCCTCAGATTTGTGTGACATTAGTGTGGGAGGGGGTGGTGGGTTGGGGGCATTGCATTTGAGCTCCCTCTTGTGCTACTCACACTCACAAACACTCTCTCTCACTCTCTTACCTCAGAAAAGCTGAACGAAGTGAGCTCCCCGCTGGCCGAGACTGGCTGTAAGGTTCTGCAAACTTACCGTGCTGATTATGTCCTTCTGTTATAGTGACACGCGATCCGCTCGCCCTCCCCATTGGCCAGAGACGCGTCCCGGAGGCGAGGCCCGGACGAGGCTCCTGCAACTTTTGGCGCCCCCCCTTCCTCCCGCCACTGCCACTCAATAAGGAGATGGAAGGGTTGAATACTAAGGTGGGAGGCTCAAGTTTAGAGAAGAGGAGGGGGGTGGCGTCCGACATGTCCCGCTAGGTTGCTATTCTGGGGCAGCTGCATTTTAAGGCAAGCAGAATTTCCAGTGAGGGCGAGAGGGCGTCGTCAGGGGAGCGGGGCAGGTGGCGGTCCTGAACCTCTTAGAGACGTCCGGGGACACATTCACACAACGTTCAGTCAGAGGAGGACTTGAGGAATGTGTCCAAGCTGCAGAAACGTCTCCTCCATCCCTCAGATCGATCGACTGGTTCCCCCGAAAAATCTACAGATCCGCTTCGGAAGGGTCTTCAAGTCAAGCAAAGACACCCAATAAAGGAAAATTAGATGAAATTCAACTTTCAATATTAGCTGTTTATTTGTGTTTGAACGCTTGAATATCCACACAGTGTGATCTGTAATAGCAGAAATATAAACTTAATGCGTGAGATATTTGCTCATGAATCTTTGTAGTTTTATGTTCACCTGGATATTCTTCCAGGGATCTGAGGATCGACTGGTGCTAACGTCTTTCCCTTTCACTCCAAGTCTAAACGAGCTGCATCATGAATCATTCAGCAAACTCCTGGGCTTGATTTAGCCTTTCTGTGCATGATCTGTGGTCCTAAATGATCCTCTTAACGTTCCTGCAGGGGGCGCTGCAATGACAGAATAACGAGTCAAGGGGTTCTTTGGGAGGGATCTGAACACAAATAGAAAAAGAACTGTTTGATTGAGCTGTGGGTGTTCAGGAGATGGACCACTGGAAAAGTTTCTAAAACAAGGAACCCCCCTCTAAGGAAACTAGAATGTTTCCTCAAGGAGCCGCATACCTCCTCAAATCCCAACTTGAGCCACACTAAGGAGGGATCTGTTCCACACCTGCCAATAGAAACCTGGAAAAGACACGTAAAATACTTTTGACGACACCTGGAATTACACAAGGCCTCCTGATGCTCTCCTGAACCCCCCAAATACCCCAGAAAATCAAATGTACCATGATGACAAACATGAAGTGAAGCAACCAAAGGATTTAATGTTTAACGTTTTGACAGCTAAGCCAAATGTTGGTTTAAACAATTAAACCAACGGTTTACAGATGAAACGTTCTCAGGAAGCCCCTCCCCCCCCCGCCGGAACAATGGCATCCTCTACGGGCCCCCCAGGATGTCCCTGGGAGCGTACATTTAGAGCCCTGAGGTGGTGAAACCTAAGGTCCCGCGGTCTGACCACGCTGCGCCGCCGGCCCTGCTGCCGCTCCGAGCAGCTCCCAGGGCTCAGCGGTTATTTTTGGACCGCCATGGCGTCCGTTCCTTCCATTTGTAGGAAGGGAGGGGGGGTTGGGGCTGGGGGGCGAGCTGGGCTCAACATGAACCTGCCGCTCTGACACTCCGGGCTGGGACAAGCAGGCAGCAGCCGGGCCGGCCGCCCCCCGAGCAGCAGTCGCACAGGTAAACACGCCGTTATTACACCTTTCATTCTCAGGTGGAGCGCGGGGGAAGCTGTTAGCTGTGTCACAGGGGGGTGGGGGGAACCGGGGGTGTTGTTGGGGTGGGGGGGTCGGGGGACAGCCGCCAATACAGAAACCCCCCCACACCCCCCCCTCCCCACCGACCTCTGTGTCGGGCAGTTTGCACCAGCAGGGCTGAGCTAAGCGTTAGCTTGCGGCGTCACAGCGTTGGAATGAGGCACGATTCACATGTTTCTATTTTGTGAAGAATAAAATGTGATATTCTACTTCTCTTTTTGTCTCAAGGGGAACCTGAACACAGGCAGCACTCACCTGGTAGGTTCTCTCTTCTTCTGTCTCAACGCTGTTTCGATGTTTATGTGTTAACATTTCTCATAGACGTACGACTTATCGGTTTTGGGGGGTGGATTCATTCACTGGAGGACGCCATTGTGGACGCGTTGGGTTTTTCTTACACGGCTATTATTACCCTTTCCTCTTTTGAACCTGAATCTGAAGGCGCTCTGAATACCGAACCTAGCAGGGCCTTAAAAGGAGGCTCTCATGTGTCAGATGGCAGCAGGTTCAGGCAGGGGAGGGGTAGGTGGAAGGGGGGGGTCTAAAGACACACCAACCATGGTCTACATTTTACTGAGTGGACACACGTAACAATCTGAGGATATTGGTCAGTTGTTTTCATAAAGGTGTCTGAGAAAGATGTTATTTTTCTCAGAACAATATTCTCAGGGGGGTTGGAAATAAAAAACAAAAACAAAACAGGTTTCACCAAATATCCCCCTTTCTCCAACCTCTAATGTTAAATGCCTGTACTCTTGTGTGATTGGATAATTCTCCACGTTACTGACGCCCTATCCAGTGTCATTGGCACTGTGATGTCATCAGTCATGTGCTCTGCATTCACTTCCACCTCTCAGCAGATATATATACACACATCTAAATGAGTGGATCCATGCATCAGGAGACACGAGAGGCCTAAATGGATGTTTCTGATCCCAGAAGATGAATCTTAAGGATTTTGTTGACCTCTTCTTTCACTTTGCACCAGGTTTTCCTCCTTAAAACATAATACCTAACGCTTTACCAGCGGCCCAGATGATGAACAATTTTTAGTTCTCATCATCTAGCAACACCTTTTGCAGAAACATTACAGTTTTTTACAATCACTTTGCCGCTAATTTCAGATCCTTGATGCCGTTTTTCAAAATCTTGATACAAAACTCACAACCAATAATCCAATTGCATGTTTTTCAAAACTCTAACACTGTTTTTCAATTACTTAGATACAATATACAAAAACCAAAGATCATTTGTTCATTGAACTAAAATCACCTGTTGAATATGACTCAATGTAACATCAATCATTTCAAAATGCAATTCCTACGTTACGGTTGAAGGTTCTCATCCACATCACAAAGGATGCTTTCATCAGCCAATCATGGTGAATCCAGGCCTGACACTGGTCTGCTGTGATGTCGCCTTGTGCTTCATCCATGACCTGGAGAAGGGTTACTTGTTCATGAAGGCCCCTCTCGTACACCATCCACCTCCATGAGGAGAAGGAGAGGAGAGTAGATGTGCATGGGGAGTCATTGCAGGCCTGCAGCATGGTGTGAAGAAGTGGAACATGGGGGCGTAGAAACAGTGTCTGACAATAAAGAATGATATCAGATATAATCAGATATTACATCCACACATAATGACGTCCAGTTGGTTTATGCTCCACGCTGATTGGTGTAAATGGATCTGATTATTTGGAAACCTCATGATCTAAACTATACTTTAGAAAAAGAACAGGCCAACAAAATCATTGGGGTCGATCCAAATGTTAACATGGCGAGTAATGTGAGTATTGTTCTGATGAGTAATGTTTTCTCTACATTAAATGTTATAAAAATCATATCAAATAGTATGAATCAGGACTTTTTAGGCCTCTCGTGTCTCCTGATGCATGGACTAAACCTTAAACCTTCATTATTTTGTTAATTGCTGCACATGTTGCCAACAAGACAACGTACCATCCAGAATTGTTTTAAGTGATGATTTACACTCCATCTTTGTGTAGAAGTTGTTGAACTACTGTAAAGCTTCAAATCCTACATGATAAACAAAGATTTTGCTGCGATTGTAGAGCCAACGCAGTAACGGTTCATCCTCGGTGGAGCATGAATGTCAACACTATAATGCTATTTCATAATTGTTGTGTAGTAACAGGAATTTAGGTATAATAAGGCGTGGAGGAGAGTTCAATTGGTCACTAAAACTATTCAGAATTGTCCTCTCGGAACCATAAATGACCAATGATTTGATGGGAATTTAGCCAATTGAATTATTATTATTATGTAATATGTCAGTTTAAAAAGTAAATGCAGGGCAAAATACATTATAAAATTATTTTAATTTATTTAAAAAAGGGATTAAAACACATACAATCAGATATCTCAGTACATTGAAATTAAAAGTGAGAAACGTCTGCAGTAGACGAAGGTAATGAATGTTTTTGAAATGTAATAGATGCCAAAACAATGTCATCTTTTCTAAGGCTGTAACAAGCGACCTTTTACTTTCAGTGTTATCACACAACAATTCAGATTGTTCTTTAGCCAAAAGTGCAGAACAGAAAATATAACACTTTTTGATCCATCAATTACAAACTTTTTAAATTCCAAAGACTTTAAGGTTTTTCTACACACCATCATACAAGGATGGACCAGACATTAAGGTTCATCTATTAACTGTAGAGGAGAAGAATACCCAGACATTAAAGCTCAGTCAGATATATACATCATAATAAAAAACTGAATGTCCGGAGATACAAAGAGGAAATTTAACAAAAATAGACATTTGATGATCAAATATTTTGCATGTCGGTTTGTAGTCTTCCAACAGTGAGTCCAAAAAATGTATTTATTGGATATAAATGAAATGATGAGTCTTGCTGCTTCTTACAGACCTGATGTGAAGATGCCTTAGTAATCATCAAGATATGAACCTGCAAAAGACAGAAGATGTTACATATGTTATTATGAAGTCGTCCAAACAGCAGCGCTTGTAAAAATATTTAAACAGCTAATATTTGAGGCCGTTTTGAGTAATGTTGCATTTCCTGTTAACACACAAGAGGATGTTTCCCAATGGATGCATCTGCTATAGATAGATGAGGGGGCATTATTTAAAAAGATCATCTCATTGGCTCAATTTTGGTATCATTGGCTTTGTGTTCAGAATGATGTCACTACTCCTGAAGATTCCATCTTGCAGGAAGATAAACCGCCCATTTCATGGGGTCTTTAATATGAATCAGATTGAACAAAAGAACAATTTTGTGTTTTTTAAAACCCTCCGAAGATAGAAAAGCAATGGTTGACCTACCAAAGGCTAAAAAGACCGGTTTAGTTTTGGTAAAGAGAATAAGTTCACCATTTTTTAACTGAATATAAAACTGTACTAATTACGTGTGATAGAAAAGTATTAGTGTTCAGTTGGAAAAAAAGAACTACACGTTCAGAGATTTAATCTCAGTTTTCAGAGAATTCAGCCTTCATACTCCTGCTTTGGTTCTGACATGTTACAAATATCGGACTCTTTTCTTTCCTCCACAGGGTGCTGAAGCGCTCATGGCTGTCGCATACCGCGCCCTCGCCGAGTCCGGCCTGCTTTCCCAGCATTACCCCCCGCCCCTGCTACCGAAACCCAGAAAGGACAATGTTCGTCTTCAGAAGCTTCTCAAGAGAACCGCCAAGAAAAAGGCTTCCTCTCAGGCATCGCAGCCTGCCACGCTTTTCCGCTCCAGCCTTTCCCCCGTGAATGAAGCCAGCCCCGACCTCGAGCACAGCGACCACTCCACCCCTCCCAAGACCCCTGAGGCGCCGTTCGGCCTCCACGGTATCCAGCCACCTCCGCGGTTCATTGTCAGGCCGCTGTATCAACACGTGGCGTCGCCTTACCCGCGGCGCACAGCCTTCGGCAGAGGGGCGAGGTTCTCGCCTCAGCCAGTGGGAACGCTGTCACACTCGCAGCACGTCGCTGCGGTGTCCTCGTACTCCACATCGAATCGCCTTGCTGGGGATACATCAGCTCCGGCGCCCGTTGTAGAGTTGGTGGTGCCCCAAATATCTCTCCCTACCTGTTTTACACCCGAGGCAACAGATAAAGTGAAAAAGCCAGCCTTTAGCATGTTTGCTGAAACGCATGTTAGTGTGAGACCGGAAGAAGCCAGAGAAACCCCAAAGACAAAAAGTCCAGGTCTGACTCCACATTCAGCCACAGGGGGTCAGGCTGTGGTTCGTCCTCTCACTGTGTTGACCCTACACGGCAAATCCAAAAGTCCACGTCCAACGTTCAAAGCAACCGAGCATTCAAGATCACCGAAACCGATGTTTGATGTCCCAAAAATTAGGATGTACACAGCAAGCACATCGTACTACGAGTCATCCAGGACCCCACCGGTGCATGACACAGCTGGATTGACTGCTATCGGCAGCACAGTTCCTCAAAGTAAAACCCCAACAGAAACAAGACAAGATTGGACTTCAACATCTGCTATCAGAAGAAGCACGACACCAACAGCTCAACTTTCTCTAATTGGCACTGATCCCCCGAGGAAGACACCAACATTAGAAATTAAAAGAGGGACTAAAGTAACAGCAGATATCACAGTCATAACTCATAAAGCCGAAATGAAAAGAGCTACACCAACGTCTGGATCCAAAAGAGCTTCCCCAACAGTTGGAATCAAAGGAGATACCCCAACGGTTGAAAGAGTTAAAACACCAACTTCAACAACTTTGCCGGGGCGACCTAAAGCCCCAGCATACCAATTGTCTCGCCCCACAACACCTGCCTTTGAAGTCTCCAGACCCAATCCTCTTTTGTTTGCAGTGTCGCCAATCACTGTGGAACCAGAGAGGTCAAGAACACCCCACACTGTTCCTGCTATGGGCAATATATCTGCTTCACAAAGCATCAAGGCTCTTGAACCTAAACCTACTGAGACAATACTGAATGGGGACATTCATTCGGAGATTGCTCCTGCTGTAAAACCAATCCAACAAAGCATCACAACGTCCAAATCAGAGCCTGATCTGACAAGAGGAACTGCTTCACATGTCTCTCAAAGGCCTAACACTTCATCAGCTGAGCCAAAAACACTGGTAGTGCGTCCTCACAGCAATCAGAGACCCAAGACTCCAACATACGAAGCATCCCGACTTATGACCACGTCACCTGGCTATAAAAGACCAAGGACACCAACACGCGGGACTTTTGGTGTATCTCCTGTAGCCTTTCAGAGACCCAAAACCCCGACCCAAGTGACTCAAAAGTCAAATTCTGGCTATCGGGGTTTGACCCCCGCTGAATATGCTGCTCACGGCGGGATAAGAACATACTCTCCGGCATTTGGTATCTTCGGATCCAAGACCCAAACTGAGGAGGAGGGTGCAGCTGCAAAAGAGGAATCAGCTGAATGTAAGACAACTAGCCAACAACCATCTGTGAAGAAACCCAAAGAAACCCCCAAAGATGTAGATGAATCCCACGTAGGAGATAAAAAGGATACAATCACCCCTTCAATCCCTACTATTATTGTTTCACAAGCATCCGACGCCACACAAACAACGTCAAAACAAAAGACGAGTACGGTATTCGCAGAGGAACGAGGAAAAACGGTGATTCCAAAAACAGCAAAGGCTCCATCTCTGGCAGCAGAGGGGAAATCTCTTGAGAAAAAGGAAGTAGAAACACAAGTGCGAGAAGTGGCCAAACCGAAGGTGACACCTTCAGAAGCCAAACATCCAAACAGGGAGGAGAAGGATCCTCTGAATGTAGTAAGAAAGCTTTTCGGTAAAGATAAGGTCCAGGAACTTGGAACTGAGATGAAAGCTGACATCTCCAATAAAAAAGAGCTGGCGAAACCTGTAAACGCAACCAGGGTCGAAGAAGAAAGCTCTGAGCAAAGCACTCAAGTCCTTCCTGCTAAGACGTCTGCGGTTGAGCCAACAGGAAGTAAAGGCAAGGATACCAAAGCAGAATCAGCTTCGTTAGTTAAATCTGCACCTGAGAAAAAGGAAGGCGATGACTCCTTCTTGGCCAAGCCCCTTCTCAAGGTCATGCCAAGGCCGGAAGGCGTAAAATCTAAATTGAGCGGTTGGTCCCGACTGAAGAAGCACATGGTCGTGGAACAGGAGGAGCCCAAATTTCCAGAAATAAGCTCCCAGAAGGAGACCGCCGGGCCGGAACAGAGCGAGGCGCAAAAAGCCCCCGCCGAGAAGGCCACAGTCGAGCCCGTCACTCCGGACGAGAACCAACCCAAAGACGCTCCTGTGGCGACGAAGATGTGGGAGGCCGTCCTCTTCCAGATGTTTTCCACCAAAGAGAATATCATGCACCAGATCGAGCTGAACAAGAGCGACGAGGAGAAGGACGAGGGCGGCGAGGAGGAGTCGAGAGAGGTACCTTCGTTTGCCCACCGCCTGCCCGTGCTGCTTTTCAGTCCGAGGTTCGACGCCAAGAGGCTGAAGGAGGCGGCGTCGAGGCCGGTGACGAAGATCTCCACCGTTTTTGAAATGGGTCTGATCGGCCGCAAAGTCAAAGACGAGGAACCAAAAGACTTTAATAGAACAGCGAGGGGGTTCGCCGCTACTTAAGCTAATAAAATATAAATATAATACATGTGCTGAGTGTAAAATGTAATACGTCATGATACATGTTAGGTGTACAGGTTCAGAAGTCCTAGTCTCTGAGGTAAACGAATGACTTTATACTTGACAAATGCTTTGTGTTTGTGTGACTGGTTGTCTGATGTTGAGTGTTTGGTGTTTAGCTGGAAGAAGAAAAGACAGAGACGGCTTCATTTGTCTTAAAAGTCATTCAGACGTCACATCTGATTAAAGCGTTTATGTTTTCAGTAAAGCAGAGCTTCTTGTTTCTTTCATCCCAATAAGATACCGATATTGATAAATTAGAGTTAGTAATTTCTTTCTCTTTATCATTCAAAGTTTTATTCAAAATGGTGCTACTCGCCTCAGGGTGAAAACCTGGTAATTAGACTTAGACGACAGGTTAGGTGATTTTTCACAATATTCTTTATAGGTTTTAAAGGGTTCTAGTTTTATAACAGAACTTTCGAGCAGTTGAAGAAGGAAAGGAATGCAGAGTCCGTCATGCACAAAGAGAGGGTTTGATTATATTCTACGTGAATGCTTCCTCTCACACAATCACACAAACCTTTCATCATTCACTCTGTTTGATGAGAACACAGCAGCCTTTCAGCAACCAGCAATAATGGATATTTTTGTGATTTTGCACGTCGAGTTGAAATGCAACCCATTGCATTGTGGGTCAGTTTGAAGAAAACAGCTTTATATGCGTCCGAATAAGAAAATAAAAAAACAAAATGAAGGACTGTAGATAAAGTCTCCCTAGAACTTCTCCAAAATGTTGAGTTCCTGTGACCTGAAGAGGCGACCGACTTAAAGCTAACGCAAGTATGTAGAGGAGAGCGGCCTCCTCCACGATGGAGGTTGGGATGAAGGTGAACTGCAGGGGTCAAAGGTCAAGTTGGTTTTTAGATGATTGTGAAGCAGAGTTTATTCTTCTGGTTTTGCTTTTTTTTATTTAGTTCTTCATTTTTCTCAAGGTGCGCGATGGAGTTGATTTAGATGAATAAATAAATAAAGTTTCCCATGTCTGGATTTAATCTCTTAGATCTTTTTTATTTACACACACCTGAACTTTCATGGTTTCACTCATCAATTTAGTTCTCTTCTGTAACAATGTTATAATAATATTCTTTCAGACTAAACAGAATAAAATATTTATTCATTTATTATTTCTTACTACTTTGTTTTTTGTGTTTTTTTTTATAAATTACCCTTAATCTAAAACCTAATAAATTACTATATAAATTTTAGAAAATCTACAAAAATGTTTAATACCAAAAGTAATGAGATAGAAACCGTGTTGTTTTTTCTATTTTTGTACATTAATTAAAATCAGGTGAACACCAGTTTGGAGCTACAGCACGTTCTCTATCGCCTCAGTTGGAGACTTTTGAGTTGTCGCTCATTCATCATCCTGTCGGCGTCTTACCGTCCGCTCCGTTCACCGCCATCTTCTCGTATTTTCCGTGGCCGGTGACCACAAATTTGTACTTTTTACCGGCTGCTGAGCTCTGATCAGGAGAGAAGATCAATAGTTTGAGTTCATTGTTCCATCATTTATGTGTCCTCCTATAACTGTGTGACAAAACTCTTTATTTTACTTTATTCATCCCACATTAAGATAATTCCCTTTTTTAATGGGTAGAAAATGTAGGAGTAAAAAAATAAAAAATCAACCGATCAATAAATCCATTTGTTAGTGATGTAAACAATAAAATAATTTATTCAGATAAGTGAATTATGTGTGCGTGTGCTCACCTTGGCTGTTTGGTCCGGTCGTCCGGTCGAGTCTCCGATACCTTCCCACATGTTCTTTTTCTGCATCACGTCTCCGGGCTTCACATCCTGAAGATCGATCAATGATCAATACACAACGTGTCAGCATTCTGTTTTCAGGAGACGCAAAAAGGAATCGTCAATAGTTCATAGCAGCGGATCGACTGATCTGAAAACTAATGCTAATGCTAATTAGCAATCATTGGTTACTAACGGACACATTTCAAAGGAATCAGCAAGCAAAGGACCAAGAATGTGTGGAATGTTTGTGACCTGACAAGACAAGACATGACGAGACGCTCCTGGTTCTCTACCATCGACTCGTTGGCCTGGCTTTTAGCTTAGCTTATGCTTAGCTTAGCATAACGACGGGCGGAGGGATACACTGTGGTTTGTAGCGAAATAGTTCCAGTTAACAGAATGAACAGATGTTCTTCCGTCTTTCTCTCGCCAGTAGAAACAAGGAAGATACAGAAGAATAAAGTGTGTATGTTTATGTTTTGTAATATTGTTTTTGTTTAAGAGATTAAAGTTTAAAGCAGCATGTTGACAAACTTCTAACACTTTACATACATGTATTTTCACCTTGCGTTACTTACTGTCGGTTTGCCCGGCGACTGCCGACCGCCGTCACATGGACCCAGCGCCCATTGGGTGATCCGGTTGGCCACGCCCACTTTCAGCCCCTCGGCGTCCTGAGTCATAGAAGTTTACGTTAAAATCTACGGAAGCCCATTGTAACCAGTAAAATAAAGAAATACATGCAATGTAATATAAAGAGGCCTTAATATCTGGTTGAATGTCCTGCGTTGGTTCTTACCTTACAGGTGGGGCCCCTGGGGGGCCCCTGGCTCCAGGCTTCACCCGCCTCAAACAGGTTCTTCTTGGAGGAGACGACTACAGGTGAGCTGGGCAGGTCGGCCAGCGATGCCTTCACTGCACGCACCTCCTGGGAGTTCTGTACAACAACAACAACAACAACAACAACAGGGTTAGTCCACAACAAAGCAACCAGCTGGAAAGTTTCATGTTAAATCTACAGAGAAAACTTGCTTCTGATTGGACGGAAGGTAAGTGAATTATCCTGTAGTAATTATACATGTTTATTTTATAGTTCAGAACTAAAATAAATTAAATTAAACCTTTTCATGATTCTGTTGTATATTATTCTGAATCTTGCTAATATAATTATTTCATGGACACAATCCAACTTAAAATTCCAATTAGTTTTAATTAGTTTTAACAATTTTATTTTGTTAGTGTAGGTGCTTTCTCCCCCTTTGTTTATATCTCACTTTTATAAAGTGTGTAATTTTAACAATTTAATAATGGTAAAAGAATAAGACCTAAAGAGCAGCTCAACACAGGTTTATGGTGCCACTATTCTTGTGTTTTATTGCACTTTCCTCTTTTAAAACTCTCGTTAAACGTTGACCTCGGGGTTAACCCCGTCGGCCCGAGGCGAGGAGCTACAGAGCGCTGTGATGTCATCGTCCAGGTGGTGACCTCCACAGGATGGAAGGTCGGAGACGCTCTTTGACCTTCGTCTGGATTTAAACAATGAAAGTCCGAGTGTGCAGAAAACACCGGAAACTAATTGAATTTGTTCTTCATCCCCCGTGTTGATGTCTGACCATTAAACATAAGCGTATTCCACCTGTTAGCTTCGATTAGCTTAGCATGAAGGAAGCGGGTGTCTGAAATGAATATATATGGTTTTTTTGACCTGATGTGTTTCAAATGGATGTTTTGTTTTGTTTAATTCAACAAGACTTTTCTTTGTTTTTGGATTCTTTGTTAGTTGTTTTTTTCAGTGTGTGTGTGTGTGTGTGTGTGTGTGTGTTTGTGTGTGTGTGTGTGTGTGTGTTTGTGTGTGTGTGTGTGTGTGTTTGTGTGTGTGTGTGTGTGTTTGTGTGTGTGTGTGTGTGTGTGTGTGCGTGTGTGTGTGTGTGTGTGTGTGTGTGTGTGTGTTAGCGAGCTGACCTCCACGGCGTGTGCGTACTGCTCCATCTTGTCGTCCATCTTTGGCAGCAGAACGAGCGTCTTCTTGAAGCTGTGACTGATTTGTCAGCGCAACATGAAACACAAACCGTTAAAACAAAATTAAAAAAACATGACCTAAAAACGTAAATAAATCTGGAACATAAAATGACCTGTTCTTTTTAATCTTTAATTCTTATGTAAACCATTTGATTGATTAGGGTTTTGCTTTTTGTCATTTACATCTTGGTGAGATGTAATTGAGATGGGGGATATACTGTATATTGATGCTGCTGGTCCACTGAACACATTTCAAAATAAAAGCATCGCTGCTGAGAGCTGAAGAATCCAGATGATGAGCATCGATGAAGATATTCACCTTTTCTTCAGCGCGCGGCTCAGCGACTCCGTTCTCTCTGAGATCTGAAACACAGAGAGGAAGAAAAGGTACGTTTATTTTCACGCCGCCTCCTTTCAGTTTGGGACTCAACCAGCAAAGCATGATGGGAAACTGAGGTGGACACCAGCTCACCGCCTGCTCAGCTTGTTGAAGGGAATCTCTTCCCAATTAATCCTGTATTTGGTTCTCTATATGAGTTTATTTTATTTTAAGACCTTTCATCTCAAAATCTGAATTGTAAAATATTTTAGACATGTGACATTAAAAAGCAGCTCTCATAAACATGAAGATACATTATGGTCCTCAACTTGTTCACAAAATATGTCCAAAACACAGCCGAATGTTGGGAGGTCCCTGTGAACGAATCCAACTCACCCGCCAAAATCAGTGAGTTTGGGACATGCTTTTCAAAACCCACACACACACACTCACACATGCACACACATGCACACACACACACACTCACATGCACTCACATGCACACACACAACTTACGAGGCGAGCCCATCACCTGTGAAGACAACACCCCGCCATGTTGTTTACAGAGTGACATCATCATTTGTCTCCATCAGAGATCTGTTTTCACTCAATGAGACGGATTAACGAGCCCTCGTGGGTGTGATGTCATCACAGAGAGCCACAGGCGTGATGTCACTTCCTGCCCGGCCTCTTCTCTCCACCAGCTCCTGGTGATATTTACCTTGTTGGTTGGAGTCTTGGGGCCGAAGGGACTGAAGACCTCGTCTCCGTCCACGCTGGACGTGCTCAGGGACTTCATCCTCTCCGCCGCCTCCATCCTCCTCCTCTCCATGTCCTCCTTCATGCGCCTCCTTTCCTCCTGGGAGTCACAGACACTGGTCAGCGCCAAAGTTCTACATCCTCGCTGGAGTGTGATTAGCTAGTGACTTAGCATTAGCTGTAGTACTTCATATTGATTATCATATCAAGAAGAGCCTTCCGGCCACCAGGGGGCAGAAGAACTCACATCAGCTAAAAGAAACCCACGCGTGGTCCTCTATGTGAGCTGAGTGCCCTCATTGGACGGTGGTACCATAATGAGTTTAAAGGTTGTATTATTGAGATGTTGTTACTTGTGAAGATGTGCTGAGTACCTTCGCCTCTCATCGTTGTCAGACTACATCGTTGCACTTGCTGCTATGTTTTTACGTCGTATTGTTTGACTACGTTGTTGCTTGCATACGTTGTTATGTCGTTGCATTGTTACGTCCTTCATCCTTTTAAATAGCCATGAGCTGTAGCTCCGCCCACCTCCTCCCGGGCCAGCCGCTGCTGCTCCTCCTCCTCCCTCCGCCGCTGCTCCTCGGCCCGGGCCCTCCGCCGCTCCTCGCGCCTCCTCTTCAGCTGCTCCAGCTCCTGCTCGGCCTCGGCCTGCCGGTGCCTCAGCTGCTCCAGCTCCTGGTTGCCCTTCTGCTGGAGGCCCTGCCGGATCTTCTCCAGCCGGCGCTCCGTCTCCAGGATGGTATCCGCCTCCTCTGACTCCACGGCTCTGGGGTCACAGGCATTAAGATCTGCTGTAATCGACAGCTGGGCAGATGGACTTTGAAGCCGGTGTAGACGACACGAGGAAACCCTCGGAATATTCCAACCTGCTGTTAGATGATCGGTTGGCTGAAGCACTACACACCTGGAGGACCTTTGCGTCTTGATGTTCTTGTGCGATGTCACTTCCTCCTTGGTGGCGTCTCCGTTGGCGGATTTTGGCTCATGGTGAAGAACAACCTTGGATGTGTAGGAGATCTGAACCTCTTTTCTTCTCTCCACCTGAAGAGTTCCACAGGTTCTCTTTTCAGGGACGTTCTGCTTTAGACGAGCAGCCACGAAGAAGAAACACCTCGACTTGACTTCTTTAAAACGTGATGCTTGAGTGACATCAGAGTTGAACTGTCTCACATGTCTCACTTGTTCTTGGATACAAGTGACTAAATCTTCTAATAACTTCTGACACTGACTCCACTGGAGAGTCCTTCTTGAAAGAATTAATCTATTAGACTTTTCGTGAATAATTAAAATATGATCCGTGACCCTTGACAGAACCTGTCTCTAATCTTTTGACACTTGTCTTGGACACAACAACTCACTTTTATAAAAGAACTTGTAGTCGGAGCTTCTTTTGAATGAAGCTTCACTTCCTCCTGGTGGTTCTTACCTCTGTGTTCGGCCTTTGACTCTCCTCCTTCCTCCCGATCATCACCTCCTCTCTCTTCCTCATGTCCTCCTCTTCCTCCCTCCTCATCCTCTCAGCTCCAATGGCTTTCTCCTCCCGATCCTTCCTCCTCTCCAGCTCCCCCCCGGGTCCGTCTCCTTCCAAGCGCTCCTGCCTCTGGAGCGGGTCAGAGGCCCGGACTCCGTCAACGGCGTACTCGTCCTCGTCCTCCTCGCCTCCCTGGCTGAGCTCCTGCAGACGCTGCTGCCTCTGTCTCTCTCGGCGCTGCGTCCAGTCGCTGAAGCCTTCGTCCTCGTCCAGAGCCAAAGAGCGGCTGGGCTTCGGGTCGCCGTGGGACCTGAGGAGGGAGGAGCAGATGGTCAAGAATTCAAAATAACCACAAACTGACTGATCCCACACAAACAACCTAAAGCGGCATCCCATAGACGTCTATGAGGAAATGACTCTACTTCTGTGTAGTGACCAGCAGGGGGCGACTCCTCTGCTCCCATAGACGTCTATGAGGAAATGACTCTACTTCTGTGTAGTGACCAGCAGGGGGCGACTCCTCTGCTCCCATAGACGTCTATGAGGAAATGACTCTACTTCTGTGTAGTGACCAGCAGGGGGCGGCTCCTCTGCTCCCATAGACGTCTATGAGGAAATGACTCTACTTCTGTGTAGTGACCAGCAGGGGGCGACTCCTCTGCTCCCATAGACGTCTATGAGGAAATGACTCTACTTCTGTGTAGTGACCAGCAGGGGGCGACTCCTCTGCTCCCATAGACGTCTATGAGGAAATGACTCTACAATGCAGCATGATGTTCATTTAGTGAATGATGGTCTGTTTGCCCTTTAATCTAAGTGTCAAATATCCATCAAGTGTTGATTGAACCTGTGATTGGACATTCGCAACAACTAGCATCTCCAGCTGCTCCCCCCGCTGAGTGAAAGTAATTAAACTTTTACGTTTCCAGGAGCTGGAATTCCTCTGCATTCCCCAGATTATTAAGACCCCCCGCTGCATGATGGGAGTCTCTGAGCGGCCAATCAGCCTCAACAAAGGCCGACGTCTCCGTGTCAGTGACATATGTGTCACCTCTGCGCTTTACCTCATTACCTTATCACCTTATTACCTCATCACCTTATTACCTCATCACCTTATCACCTTATTACTTTCTTCCTACTGGGGGGTTCCTGTCAGCCAGCTCAAAGTCACACAACAATGTGCTTCATTTTTGTGTGAAGCTACCAGAAATGTAGCATGTAGTGTTATATTTATATCTTAGCTTGTAACTTTCAAGCATTTGTGTATTTGTCCCGAGCACTTTTTGAGACTCGATATCGCATCTTAAACACAAGATGATTCTCACGTTTGTGGAGGATTTCAACGCAGCGCCGCTGCTCTGGGCCCTCTGGTGTGATGGAAATGCCGTCATTAAAATGCAAGTCGGCTGCACGCTTTGACACGTCAGGAGCTGCTTGGTAGTAAACATTCCTCTTTGTGGGCGTCATGAGAAGACAGCTGTGCATGCGTCTTCGGAGCGGTGGGAGGGAGGAGAGGTTGTTTTTAGGGTGTGGGGGGTACGTGAAGAAGACTTCAACTAGAGACTGAGACCATAAACTCATGTTTACAATGTTTACTGAGGGAATAAATCAAGAGAGAAGTAGAGTCATTTCCTCATAGACGTCTATGGGAGCAGAGGAGTCGCCCCCTGCTGGTCACTACACAGAAGTAGAGTCATTTCCTCATAGACGTCTATGGGAGCAGAGGAGTGGTCCCCTGCTGGTCACTACACAGAAGTAGAGTCATTTCCTCATAGACGTCTATGGGAGCAGAGGAGTCGCCCCCTGCTGGTCACTACACAGAAGTAGAGTCATTTCCTCATAGACGTCTATGGGAGCAGAGGAGTGGTCCCCTGCTGGTCACTACACAGAAGTAGAGTCATTTCCACATAGACGTCTATGGGAGCAGGGGAGTCGCCCCCTGCTGGTCACTACACAGAAGTAGAGTCATTTCCTCATAGACGTCTATGGGAGCAGAGGAGTCGCCCCCTGCTGGTCACTACACAGAATGACGCTTTAACAGACTTCAGAACTGGAGGCTGCAGCCTCGTCTTTACGTACATGCCGTCCTCCGCCGGCGTCCTGTCCTCCGGGGACGCCTCTCCGGGCCGCGATGTCTCCCGAGCTCTGCGGCGCTGCTCGCGCTCCAGCTCCTCGGCGTCCTCCACGCTCCTCTGAGCCGTCAGCCTGCAGACGGGACACGTGCTGTTAGACATCAGTCCAGCTCAAATGAAGCTCAAACCATGTGATCGGCTCTTAATATAATGGTTCCCTGAGAAGAAAGAAGCTTATTTTGAAAATACATGTTTCAAAACTCTTAAATATTCAGTTTACGATTGATTTAGAAAGCTGTTTGTTGAGGCTTAATAAGTGATTTTTTGCTGGAAGTCAGAATACAAAATGAATAATTTCCACTCAAAAAGTTAAGTTGCCTCTCAGCTCAATGACACCCCCCCCCCCATCCCCACCCCAAAATCCCACCAAATCCCCCAGAATTCCGCAGATTGGCTTTACTTCATTTCTGACATTTACTTGTAACTTTTCCATTGTGGTTCAATGGAAAAGTGTAAAAGCCTGAAACAACCCATAACATCTGCCAGATGTTTATCTGCAGAATAAACTATTTATTAAGAGCAGGATGCCACCTTCTCTCCTTTAATCCCAGTCCTTCTCACTTTAAAACATATAAATTATTGTCCAGGTGGCAGATAGAGAGTTTAGGTCTCACAGTAGAATTAGAAGTAAAGACATTGAACCTTTAACTGCATGTTAAAAAGAATTTACATCAGTTTTTGGATGTGTTGAATGTTCACAGGGGACCTCAAAGTGTCTTTAGGTTCTGTCTCTATGAAGACAGACCTTCCAGATTAAACTCCTGTCCCCCCTCAGTGGAGACGCTTCAGGACGATGGGCTCGACGGGATCCATCTGGAGCCTCGGGTCCGGTTACTGGACTCACATTCGGCTTCTGGGTCACCAACAGACCCCCAACGGCTCCATCTGCTCCTCCACTTTGTCTGAGGGGGGGACACTGTGACCTCTGACCCTCTCAGCACCTTTCTCATCTCCACATTCATAAGGGACAAAACTCATCATCTCCTGAGCCTCCGCTTGTTCATTTCAAAGTAAAAGTTCTGAACAACAAGTTGCAGGTTGGAGACTGATTGAAGAGGTGAAGCTATGAGACCATTGTTCAACCACCTGAAGAAGCACAGAGGTCTTTGGTCAGCACCACTTCCTCCGTCCTTCCTGTGGACGAGCGGAGAGGAACCAGGGGTGACGGAGGTGGAGGAGGATGGGAGCAGCACGGTGGGTCACCACCTTAGGACGGCGTGGGCAGTTACAGCTGACGGCTGATTTTCAAAATAAGAGCTTTTTCCCCTGCTGCTTTAAGCTCCGCCTCGTCTCCTGGACAGCCTTCTCGCTGCCGCTGGTCTCCTCTAATCATCAGAGAGAAAAGGAGAAAGCTTTCCCCTCCCAGGAAGCCGAGCCGGACCCAACACGTCCTCCACGTAGAGGCTGACAAAGAGCCGCTCAAGTGACACAAAGGTTCAAACAGGATCTTCAGAGGCTCATGAGCCACGTTTCTATTTGCACATTTTTATGAAGTAAAAACAAAGCGTTTTTACGCTCAAGGTGGATGAAAAGAAGAAGAATTGCCTTCATCATGAGGCTCTGTCCCTTTAAAGTCAACCTCGTCATCATCATTATGTCCAATCGCTTATAGATTTTACTCCCCGGTCTTTATGCTAAGCTAAGCTAGCCTTCTGCTTTGCCTCTAGCAGCTTCTCCAGTGTTTGTGGGACCAGGAACCCGACACAGCCCACCCACCTTCAGGGGGGGGGAAAGGATTAGCTGCTCTTTTGGATGACTCGGTACAATGACACGATAATAACACGGCTCGCTTTTCACCTGGGAGGGGGGGTGGGGGGGGGGGACTAAAGGCGGATGAAGTCACCTCCGTGTTGGGACAAGTCGAGGCGGCGAGTCGTTCTCACGCAACAAATGACAGAAAAAGACGAGCAGAAAATCAGTGAGCAGATCTGTGGAGTTTTAATTAATCAGGTAGACGTTCATGGTCCCCAGAGGACAAACCCCAGGAATCATCTTCTGACATCTTCTAGCGTCACCAGTTGAGCGTTTACCTTCTTTTAAGCTAAACTAATTGATTTGATTCCCAGGTGAAGAATCCCTTAATTAATGCTTTTATTTTGAAGTCAAACATCTCAACAGACGGATCATCGCATACCTGGAGAACATCAGCCACAGCTGGACTTAGTTTAGTGTTATTCTGCTTTTGCAGCATCAGCTAGCGGCTGGCACTAAGCTGTGATTGGCCAGTCTGCGTACAAGCCCCCCCCCCCCCCCCCCCTCCGAGGTCTGTCTGTTTGAATTTAACTTTGAAGGACAGGAAGCGACGTGGAGGTATTTTCCAACACGTCAGAATGACAAACACGAATGACCTCATCCCAAAAAGGAAGGCAAACAAATCTGTGCTTCAACACCAACCCCCCCCCCCCCACACACACACACTGAAAAATGCAGCCAGGGTTCCTGTGTCTGTGAAGTCGAAATAGAAAACAGACTTTGTTTTTGTTTGAGGTGTCAAAAAATGAGAAGCGTAAAATGAAAACGTGTTAAATAAAGACAGGGGATGGATTTAACTCTGTGACTTGTTTCTGACCTTTGAACTCTCGGCTAACGAGTACAATTTAATTAGAATTAAGACATCAATTAGTGACCAGAACCAGAACCAGAGGGTTCTGTTTACTCTCCCTCCTCCTAAAGCAACCAGGGGGGGTTCAGCCACCCCATCACTCATCAGCTAGCTACACCCCCCCCCCCCCCCCCCAAACATTCCTCGGGTCCTTATCTCCCCGTATGGTAAACACAGAGGCCATGTGTGCGTGGGGGAGTCGGGGTCAGAGGTCGTGGGTTGGCTCGGAGCAGTTATGCCTCCTGGATGACATCATCCACAGCCTGATCTACTGCAGGTAAGACCTGACACCACAGTGACTTCACTCATGTGGGAGTCAAGTAGATGAACATGTTCACACACAAGATGAAGAGAAGCAGAAAGTGTGTAAAAACACTATTTTAGTTTGGTTCAACCAAACAACGCGAGGCCTGTTTTTACTGATCCACCAACAGAAACCGGTCATGTGACTTGGCCTTTCAAACAAAAGCCTGTCGTTTTGCTTTAATGACAATAATAGAGCCAAAGGTGTGTCATTGAGACAGAAACCTCCTGCAGGGGGTCAAACGCAGGATGAATCACGAGGTCACACGCTCACGTTGAGAGTGATGTCATGTTGGAGGAGTGATGTCATCGACGCCTTCTGCTGAGTTCACTGACTCACACCTCCGGCTGTGACTCAGAGACTCAGGTCTCAAAAAGAAGATGAATCAACACCAGATCTGATGTTTGGAGATGGACTTTAAAAATAAAAGAGACAAAAAACACCGAAATACAAATGATGTATTTTATCAGCAGAGAGGAAACTCCTCCACTATCTGAACTTAACAAGAGGAATAAAAGGTTATTAAGATTCATCTTCCAAGCAGAACATATTTAGTGCTGTGCCGAGAGGCTGGTCCTACCACAAGGACCAGTGTGAGATGGTTGGTTTGTGAGAGGAGGTCAATGGGGGCACCAAACCACGCTCTAGTCCTGACACTAACCTCAACTTAACCAGCTTTATTTTGAAAGGGCTGCATTGCTGTTACAAACCGCTGGCCCCCGACAACAGGATGGGCAACAAATGCAAGACGCTGCGGCGACCTTTGACCTCTGACCCGGGACACCGACACCACCTTTAAAAATATGAACCTTTAAGACAGTAAGAAAACATTTAGAAATGGATTCTATTTCTTTTGTTGCGGTTACTTCATGTGAGCCGAGGTAAGTGGATTCAAACCCCCCCCCAACAAAACCCTGCGTGACCCAAAACCCTCCCAGTAATCCCACTGTTCCCATCGAGAGCAGCCCCACACACCACAACAGTCTTTGTCCTGCTGAGGACTCAGGAGAAGATACCTTTATCTTCTCACACACAAACCTCATGAAGCAAAAGGAGGAAAGTAGGAACATTTCTCTTAGTGGATCGATCATCTACCTCATGAGGGTCTGAAGACCCTGTTTGTTGGAGTTCCTCCTAAGCAGAGCGTGGGACATCGTTCCTTCTTCTTCTTCTTCTTCTTCTTCTTCTTCTTCTTCTTCTTTTTCTTCTTCTTCTTCTTCTTCTTCTTCTTCTTCTTCTTCTTCTTCTTCCAAGGCAACACTGAAGGCAGCTTCCTGTCCTCAGCCGCACCGAAGCTCAAACTGAGGAGAGAGAGAGAGTTTCCCTGTTAAAGACTGCTGTGCTGGATTAACACACACACACACACACACACACACACACACACACACACACACACACACACCACCCTGCAATGCTGGTTGGGAATGTCAGACTCCCTCCTCTTTTGGAGGCTGGGTTTTTAGTCATTACACCCCCTCCCTCCCATCCTCCCTCACACACACACACACACACACACACACAGACCCGCCCCCCCTTGTCCTACATATGGTTTTCATTGAGGGGCTCAGGGGCCCGACATCTCTCTCTGTTCTGCCGGGTCATGTGGTGTTCTTCCCTGAGGAGGAGGGAAATAGTTCCCCCCCCCCCCCCCCCCCCACACACACACCAAAGTGTTTACCCCCCCCCCCCTCTCCTAAGATGCTGCTAACAAATGAATTCAATTAAGTTTGTTTCCATAAAACCGAGAATAAACTTACATAATAAAGAAGGAGAAGAGACGCCTCATTCATTCATCTGAATAATGTTTAGAGTCTAAAAATAGTCACATTTCATTCATCTTTCTGGTTTAAATCGTTACGTGATTCATTTTCATTCATTTTTATATTAATCCGAATGTTTTCTCTCTGAATTATTTCCTTAATTTGTAAAACAAAGTAAGTTTATATTTTCTAACGAGAGGAATAAGAGGAGAGTTTATCTCTTATTAACATTTACAGATTCAAATTGTAGTGACGTTGTTAAAGTTTCCAAATCAGAAATTGTTGTGTAAAAGAAAACAGAAAATATCTGGATTATTTTCCAATTGAACCATTAAACACACCGTTTATTCTTCCTTTTTTGCAGCAAATTTTTTTTTTATATTTAAAAAAGGACAGAAAAGTTATTTTTTTCTCTCACAAACCAAACAAACGCTGTTACCACGGCAACCCTCTCATCACCATTCCCCCCGAAGTGTTTGTGGATCTCGCTTGGCGGCACGTCGAACAAAAGGGCATTCTGGGAAAAGGATTCAAGGCTCAGAACCCCGCCACCCCCCCCCCCCCCCCTCGCGTCTTCTGGCTCTTGGTCATAAAGAAAGAGCTGCTTTTCCCTGCTGACACCGGCTGACCTGAACGCATCGCTCAAACAAAACAACAAACTGTTCAATTCATTTTATTTTGTAAAACCCCAAATCACAAATTACAATTTAGCCTTGAAGGGCTTTACAGTCTGAACACATGTGACCTCCTGTGTCCCCAAACCCTCACCTGGACACAGGAACAACTCCCCAAAACATGAGAACCCTTCCATGGGAAAAAGGGAAGAAACCTGAGTGAGACGCAGAGGACGATCCGTCTGTCAGGATGGACTCACTCAGGACGTCATGTGACACAAGGGACAGCGTGAGAGATGAACTGGACCTTCAGTCTCTATAACAGAAATTATTTAAATAATTGTGAGTAGTAACGGCAGGACCACTGCAGGGACAACCACCATCAGATAGAACCACCATCAGGTAGAACCACCATCAGATAGAACCATCATCAGGTAGAACCACCATCAGGTAGAACCACCATCAGATAGAACCTCCATCAGGTAGAACCACCATCAGGTAGAACCACAGGTAGAACCATCATCAGGTAGAACCACCATCAGATAGAACCATCATCAGGTAGAACCACCATCAGGTAGAACCACCATCAGATAGAACCTCCATCAGGTAGAACCACCATCAGGTAGAACCACAGGTAGAACCATCATCAGGTAGAACCACCATCAGATAGAACCATCATCAGGTAGAACCACCATCAGGTAGAACCACCATCAGATAGAACCTCCATCAGGTAGAACCACCATCAGGTAGAACCACAGGTAGAACCATCATCAGGTAGAACCACCATCAGGTAGAACCACCATCAGATAGAACCACCATCAGGTAGAACCTCCATCAGGTAGAACCACAATCAGGTAGAACCATCATCAGGTAGAACCACCATCAGGTAGAACCTCCATCAGGTAGAACCACCATCAGGTAGAACCACAGGTAGAACCATCATCAGGTAGAACCTCCATCAGATAGAACCATCATCAGGTAGAACCACAGGTAGAACCATCATCAGGTAGAACCACCATCAGGTAGAACCACCATCAGATAGAACCACCATCAGATAGAACCACCATCAGGTACAACCATCATCAGGTAGAACCACAGGTAGAACCATCATCAGGTAGAACCACCATCAGGTAGAACCACAGGTAGAACCATCATCAGGTAGAACCACAGGTAGAACCACCATCAGGTAGAACCATCATCAGGTAGAACCACCATCAGGTAGAACCACCATCAGGTAGAACCACCATCAGGTAGAACCTCCATCAGATAGAACCATCATCAGGTAGAACCACAGGTAGAACCATCATCAGGTAGAACCACCATCAGGTAGAACCACCATCAGATAGAACCACCATCAGATAGAACCACCATCAGGTACAACCATCATCAGGTAGAACCACAGGTAGAACCATCATCAGGTAGAACCACCATCAGGTAGAACCACAGGTAGAACCATCATCAGGTAGAACCACAGGTAGAACCACCATCAGGTAGAACCATCATCAGGTAGAACCACCATCAGGTAGAACCACCATCAGGTAGAACCACCATCAGGTAGAACCATCATCAGGTAGAACCACCATCAGGTAGAACCACCATCCATATGAGCTTCTGTGGGGAGAGGAAGCACAAATACTGAGTGATGTTGGTTTATGATGACAGTAATAAGATATGATATATATTTTAAATAGTAATGATGATGATGATGATGATGATGACGATGATGATGATGATGATGATGATGATGGTGATGATGATGATGATGATGATGCAGGAGGCAGGAGCAAGTTCTAAATGGCGGGAACGAAGCCGAAGGAGTGATTCGCTGAGTGTTGAGACGTCATCACGCCTCCTGCTGCCAAAGCACGAATGAATGAACACAGGCATTTATGTATATTTTTATATATATAAATGAATAGATATATCCATATATACAGAATATTGTGAATAGTTAATATCTCTCCTATGACTCTCTGGTTTTGAACCGACAACCTTTCGGGTAAATAGTGGAATTCTTGGCTTCTGGATTTCACCACTTTGACGTGTTTTGTTTTGCTAAAAAAGGATTAAACGCTGCAGGTCATCTGGAACAAAGGAGCAGCTTATTGCTGCAGATCTCCTCCTCCTCCTCCTCCTCCTCCTCCGGTTCCTCCTCCTCCTCCTTGCTGGGAGGGATTGACCTGTAACCCAGTGTTTGATGCCGGAACGGCCAGCACCAAAAGAACCGGGCCGGTGCAGGAGAAGGAATACAAAGTCACATCTAGTGGGTCAGAAGTTCAACGATCCAATCAGATGTCTTCTCATCCGTGTTGGGTTCTGTAGAGTCTCGTCATGTTAAACACACGAAGACGGGTCCGTAGAGGTCAGAGGTCAAAAGCCTTTTCAGGCCACAGAACAAATAATGATACCTCAGTGAAAGAAAACCCATCTTTTAAGTACCAAACGTAATGAGTGTCATATCATTATTTTATCAATATTAACCATAAACTGTAAATCAAAAGTGGACGCAGGTTAAGTTGTGCTGGAGACCTGCCAATCATTGTGTAGCCCCGCCCTAAAGCTTCCCTTATTTATGGTCTGTTTGACTGTTTTATCTACTGATGTATCTAAGATATCTGCAGCTTCTGGTTCTGGTCTGGACTCAGATGAGCTCTGATGATGAGCTCATTGTCTCAGGTGTGAACCTCTGAGTCATCAGACAGCACACACCTGAGCTATGACTCACCTTGTTTCATAAGCTCCTTTATTCTATAAACGTTACACCTTGAAGACAGGGAGGCTGGTTCAGGACCTGGACTCTTTATCAGGGAACTCGTCTCTCCAGCTCTCTGTCCTCTGGATGTCTTGTGTCTCCAGCTCTCTGTCCTCTGGATGTCTTGTGTCTCCAGCTCTCTGTCCTCTGGATGTCTCGTGTCTCTGGGTCTCTGTCCTCTGGATGTCTTGTGTCTCCGGCTCTCTGTCCTCTGGATGTCTCGTGTCTCCAGCTCTCTGTCCTCTGGATGTCTCGTGTCTCCAGCTCTCTGTCCTCTGGATGTCTCGTGTCTCCAGCTCTCTGTCCTCTGGATGTCTCGTGTCTCTGGGTCTCTGTCCTCTGGATGTCTTGTGTCTCCGGCTCTCTGTCCTCTGGATGTCTCGTGTCTCCAGCTCTCTGTCCTCTGGATGTCTCGTGTCTCTGGGTCTCTGTCCTCTGGATGTCTCGTGTCTCTGGGTCTCTGTCCTCTGGATGTCTTGTGTCTCCGGCTCTCTGTCCTCTGGATGTCTCGTGTCTCCGGCTCTCTGTCCTCTGGATGTCTTGTGTCTCCGGCTCTCTGTCCTCTGGATGTCTCGTGTCTCTGGGTCTCTGTCCTCTGGATGTCTTGTGTCTCCGGCTCTCTGTCCTCTGGATGTCTCGTGTCTCCAGCTCTCTGTCCTCTGGATGTCTCGTGTCTCTGGGTCTCTGTCCTCTGGATGTCTTGTGTCTCCGGCTCTCTGTCCTCTGGATGTCTCGTGTCTCCGGCTCTCTGTCCTCTGGATGTCTCGTGTCTCCGGCTCTCTGTCCTCTGGATGTCTCGTGTCTCCGGCTCTCTGTCCTCTGGATGTCTCGTGTCTCCAGCTCTCTGTCCTCTGGATGTCTCGTGTCTCTGGGTCTCTGTCCTCTGGATGTCTCGTGTCTCTGGGTCTCTGTCCTCTGGATGTCTCGTGTCTCTGGGTCTCTGTCCTCTGGATGTCTCGTGTCTCTGGGTCTCTGTCCTCTGGATGTCTTGTGTCTCCGTCTCTGTCTCTCTGGAAGGGGGTTATTTAAAGCCAGTCCCAATATGCGACCCCTGTTTCCGGATTTGACATCGAGCTGCAGGGGACACGTAATGGGACAGACGGGGGGCTAAACGTGACCCCGTTGGCAGCATTTAATGACCCTGAGTCTCAGCCTGGGGGGGTTGTGAGGAGGGGCCACGAGGTTCACTGTGACATCTTACAATGACCACCAACACGTGTCCATTTCCATGGTAACAAACACTGTCATCAGAGAGAAGCAAATGAAGAGGAAGACGGGAACCTTGAGATGAAACTATGGCAACTTCAATCTAGCATTGAGAGAAGAAACACCCCCCCTAGTGGCCTCAGAGAGGGACACGGTGACCTTTGACCCCAGGACTCCTCCTGACTGAGCTCCACACACACACACACACACACACAAACACACACACACACACACACTCCTTGTACGGTGCTCAGAGCTCTTCGGCCTCCCTCAGGTTGTGACTCCACCCTGTCGTGGGTGGGGGGGCTGAGAAGACATGAGGCGACATGAGGAGACTTGAGGAGACGTGAGGAGACTTGGGGAGACATGAGGAGACATGAGGAGACGTGAGGAGACATGAGGAGACATGAGGAGACTTGAGGAGACGTGAGGAGACATGAGGAGACTTGAGGAGACATGAGGAGACATGAGGAGACATGAGGAGACTTGAGGAGACGTGAGGAGACATGAGGAGACTTGAGGAGACATGAGGAGACATGAGGAGACATGAGGAGACTTGAGGAGACATGAGGAGACTTGAGGAGACGTGAGGAGACATGAGGAGACATAATAAGACGTGAGGAGACGTCTCAGAGTTAAATTTGGATTTTGTGACTTCACCCAGAAGCTGCGTCGTGTGGTGTTTAAATTTAGAATGAAACGTTAGCTGGACGCCTCATGGCATTAATAAATATGTAATAACATATTACAACCACGTTAATAGACACCAAGCAAATCTCTATATATAAACATTTTTTACATTTTTCAATGCACATTCATGAATATTTTCAATATTTTAACATTTTATTAATACAAATAAATAGAATAGATACAAAATGTCTTGAGAAATTATTTTAAATGTATTTATGTATTATTTTAATTATAATAAAATTCTATATTAATATACATTTAAATGAACATTATGGAAATGACTGCATTATTTCTAATTGACTTAATGATTAATGGAATAATAATCAATATATACATAAGAATATACAGTATATAACAGTGTATTCTTGATAAATATATAATTTATTCACATTGTGCTGTTTTGTAAACAGAAAAAGGTAAAAATCACAAAATGACAAAACACGTTGATTTAATGACAACAATCAATAGTCACATTTAATAAATCCAGTAATTCATGTTAAGAGAATTCATCGTTTCTCAGAATAAACGACAGCGACGCGTCTCTCCTTCAACATGTGACTTTATTGATTCTTCGACACGCTTCATGCGTGTGAATGTTTCCCTGAACATGTGACTGAGACTCCTGCTGCTGCTGCTGCTGCTGTTGTTGTTGTTGTTGTTGTTGTTGTTGTTGTTGTTGTCGTGTGATTCCCCCCCCCCCCAGACAAACAAAGAGTGAAACAAAGTGGAGTCCTCCACGGCGGAGCGACTCCTACGTAAAGGTAAACAGGAAGTAGGCGGTTCCTAGGAGGTCTCGAACATCTTCTTCCTGTCGGCCTTGTCCTCGATGTTCTTCCTCCAGTCGCCGGCGGCTTCTGTCGGCTGGAAGAAAACAAACGTTTCAGAGTGTGGTTCCTCCCCCACGGAGCCGACCCGTGATCACAATACCATGAGACGTGTTCACATGGAGAAGACTCACCTCCTCCTTGACCTCCTTCTTGACCTGCTTCAGGTTGGCCCTCAGGTCCATGTTGACCGTGTGCTTGGAGCCCAGCAGGGCCTTCAGCATGGTGTCAGCTGACATGCGCACCTTCTTCAGAGCCGGCTTCTTCACCCCCCTCAGGTCCACCACCTTGATGTTCAGGTCCTCGATCTGAGAGAAGAACAGACCAGCTGTTAGCAGAAGGACCTTCTGAGGACAGCACATGAGAAGATATGTGACAACGTGTGGGGGAAGGGTTAAAGGTCAAAAACTACAGATCATCAGAGATCTAGGGGTGTCAAGCTCTGCAGGGTTTGTGGGTAAACCTGGGAGCAGGGGATTCTGGGTAAACCTGGGAGCAGGGGATTCTGGGTAAATGTAGAATAAAATATAGATTTCTCCCAGGGAATCGCCACATAAAATCTTCCACTGATCAATAAACCACAAATGACATCATCAGTAATGGACTCATGCTGATGAAAATAAATATCAAAATATAAATGATTTGTGTATGTGTGTGTGTGTGTGTGCGTATGCGTGCGTGCGTGTGTGTGTGTGTGTGTGCGTGTGTGTGTGTGTGTGAGTATGCGTGTGTGTGTGTGTGCGTGTGTGTGTGTGTGAGTATGCGTGTGTGTGTGTGTGTGTGCGTATGCGTGCGTGCGTGCGTGCGTGTGTGTGTGTGTGTGTGCGTGTGTGTGTTACCTCTTTGTCTGCTTTCTGCACCTTGGACGCGATGTCGTATCGCTCCTCGTCGATCTTATCGATGATGGCGTGAAGCTTCTTGCAGTATTCCTGAAACAACACTTGTCCTGTTACACACACGTACACACACACACACACACACACACACCCTCCCTCTCTCTCACCATCAGGGTGTTGTGGTCTCCACTCATCGGGGGAGGGGGGCAATTTTCGGCCATGTAGGCCTCTTTGGCCGCCACGTCTTCGGCCTTCTCCTGATCCAGCCACTTCTGAGCGATCTGCAGGATCAGACTCTGCAGGACAAAGACATTCATTACATACATTTAGATTACATTACATATATATACATATAGATATAGATATATATATATAGTTATAGATATAGATATAGATATATATGTATATATCAGACATGGACTCTATATCTACATATAACGACCAAATCAATGACAATTAGCAGTTAATGCAAAAAGTGGGAACATTTAAGTCATTTGTCAAATCAAAAGTATTTTTTGTCAAATTTGAAAAGCTCTTCTAATGAAACTCTTCGTCCATTAGTCACCTTCAGGTGATGCCTGCGGCTGGAATTCATCTTCTTCCTGTTTGGGAGGAAGTCAGATCGTCATCATCATCACCATCACCAGTTCATCACATGGAGCATTTGTTGAATTATGAGGGTTCATTATGCAAATGAGGCATGATGTAATTGGGTAGTTTATTTCTTATTTACAGAAAACAAACATCAGCCTTCAGAAGAGGACTTACTCAGACATCTTTGCGTTTCTTCTGGTTCACGACCTGCAGGAGGGAGCACAGTAAGTGGAGGAAACATCTGGACCCCCCCCCCCAGATCACGGTATCCAGTGCGCGTTTTCCCCGGCATCAGCACTTCTTGCCCTTCGACGGGATATTTGCGCCGCAACGTGATCCGGAGCCACAGCTGAGGAGCCACGCTGACCCGGGGGGGTCGGGTCCGGTGTCTCTGGGGGGGGGGGGATTCTCCAAAGGAGTCTTAAAGAGCTCTGGGATTTTTGCCACATTTAAAAGATGAAATATCCACTTTTTTACACAAACAATGAACAAATAAAAGAAATACGTCCAAGAACTGAGTTTCTGAGTAAAAAATAACCGATGAATTGGAAATGAACGAGCAGTTTATGGCACTAAATAAAACCAAGGAGCTTTCAACTAGCTCACGTCCCAATGGGAAAGATCCCATCGATTCTGAGGAGTCGACGGGGTCTTTGGACCCTAAAACACGACCCACAGCGCCACGAAGTCAGCTGTCGGGTCAGCGCTGAGAGTTCAGGGCGTCAGAGTGGGGTCAAAAAGGTGGAGAAAAGGAACATCCCCAACCTGTCCAACTCCAAGCAACACAGAGAAAAACCACACAACAAGCATCTCACCTACTGAGAGGAGGAGGAGGAGGAGGAGGAAGAAGAAGAAGAAGACTTGCAGTGAAAAGGAGACGCTGTCAAAGCCACTCGGGGGAAAAAGGAAAAAGGGTTTATAAGGCGGGTCGGGACGCCTCAGCAGAACGCCGGGATCCTCTTTAAGGAGATGGATTCCAGGGGGGACCAATGGGCCGCGAGCTCCTGAAATACACCAGACCCCCCCCCCCCCCCCCTCTGTGAGAGTCCCCTTCAGGCTGCAAGATGCAGATTCACACAAGGGAATCTGCATCTGCATCGCGGTGGGGGGGGGCAGACAAACATCTTTTGGAATTCAACCTTAACCTTTTAATCTGGAAAAAACCCTTAAAGGGCCAGCGTGATCAATCAAAACGATCTACTGAATTAAATGAAATTACAAATAATAAAGGGAGAAGTGAATGATGTTTAATTCATAGACACCAGATAGAAGCTTCCTCACTGCTTCCAGTCTTCATTCTGATCCAAGTGTGACATTTGAAAAACAAGCAAACCTTTAGAGCCTGTTGACAGATGGACATTTTATATTTATTATTTTTATATATAACAAAAAATGTCTATATTCTTTATATCATTTGCATTTAATCACTTTATTAAGTTTAATTTAAGTCAGATGTCCTGAGAAGGATTTCATTGTTTCCTGCAGGCAGAAAAGTAACATAAAAACATGTAATAAACATAAAAACATGTAATAAACATAAAACACGTAACACATGTTATACACGTAATAAACGTGATACACAGACAATTTAATTTCCAAACGTTTATTTCTGATCAAAGATCAAATGATGCTCTTTAATTGTCTCAGCTCAGTCTCTCAGTATCACAGAAACTATTTAAAAACAACAAGGAAGCGTCTTAGCTGTCGTCCCTGTGGGCAGACAGACACTCAGTCGGGGGGGGGGGTGAAAGGTGGGGCCGAGGGTCTTAGGAGGTCTCGAACATCTTCTTCCTGTCGGCCTTGTCCTCGATGTTCTTCCTCCAGTCGCCGGCCTCCGTCGACTGCAGAAGGTAAACAACAACAACAACAACAACAACAACAACAAGTACAATGTCATCAGGAGGAACTATGTTTTTAACTCACTTTACTTTAAACCTGACCATCTGTAATTTAATGTTCTATGTCTTTCATGCAATTGATGGATTTTCTACTCAGAAATCTACATTTAGTTAAAATGTCTTTTACTCTATTTGTTTACTCTAAACAGTGTTCTCTAAATGCAAAGAAACGTCTGATATTTTACCTTAAAGCAAATATTTGTGAAGCTGGAACAGATTACATGTTGTTTAGCAGATGTTTTTATCCAAAGTGACTTACGTTACATTATGACTCATAAAGCGTTACATTCTGCCTGGGGAGGGTCAGGTGTCTCGCTCAGGGACACTTCAACATGTCACATGGGGCAACCTTGCGGCTCCCAGCGCATCACATGACTCCATGACCACCAGAGTCTATCAGAACATACGTTTTTTTCTTCTATCCAATTGAATTAAATTAATTAGTGTGGAAAACCATCCAGTTTAAAGTCTCTGAAGTGCAATGAACAGCATCTTTGTCCTTTCATTCTGCCAAAATATCTGAAGACATGTAGATTCTGTGCAATATGTCACATGTTGACTCCTCCGTGGTTCCTCACCTCCTCCTTGACCTCCTTCTTGACCTGCTTCAGGTTGGACCTCAGGTCCATGGTCACCTTGTGCTTCCCCCCCAGCAGGGCCTGCAGCATGGCATCAGCCGACATGCGGACCTTCTTCAGGGCCGGCTTCTTCACCCCGGCCAGCTCCACCACCTTCAGTTTCAAGTCGTTGATCTGGAGGCAGAAGGAAGGAGGCATGATGCACTTTATGGGCGATGGATTTCTTCTGGAAGCTAAATATACAACGTGTGCAGAAGATGAAAGACTGAAGATCACACGAGATGTTCCCATGGACTACAAAGACGTCACCACGACCAAAGTTAAACCAACCAGGACCCAGAGGGCGAGAACTCATCTTCAAACAAAGAGAAATCCACCAATCCTTCAACGAAGAGCAGCAATGCACATCGCCCTCATTTATGGTTATTTATTTATTGATCTATTTATTGCAACAGGTTCTCACGACCAACTAGTCGAATCAACTTCTCATCACTGCAGTAAATGGTGACACACGTTTCTCACCTCGCCGTCGCTCTTGCGGACCTTGGACTCGGCGTCGTACCTCGCCTCGTCGATCTTGTCGATGTCCTGGTGGATCTTCTTGCAGAGTTCCTGTTGGTACACAATAAAACAAACTAACTTTACTTCAGTAGTTTCAGCACATTTTTCAGATTGTTTTAAGTGAAAGTTTTGGACGGGAAAAGTTTTCTTGAAATAAGACTTTAACTCGGTAAACAAGAAACACTTTTTTCATTGTTGGATCTTATCAAAGTGGAATTACTAGTCCTACTGTAGTATCCTCACACAGTACTACCAGTACTCACCATGAGGGCGGCCATGTCTCCACTCATGTCGGGGGCGGGGCACGTCTCAGACATGTACGCCTCCTTCGCCGCCACCAGGTCCTTCTTCTCCTGCTCAATCCAGCCGGCGGCGATCTGCAGCATCAGACTCTGAGGGACGCCAGGAGGAGAAGACTCACGTTAGAAGTCCACACCGAAGCTCCCACCAGACCAGGTGGACCCGTGCTCACCTTCAGCTGGTGCCGGCGGCTCGACGTCATTTTCTTCACCCTGAGACACGAAGGACACACAGACAGACAGACGGTTCCTGTTTGGGCCACACGAGAGAACCAGAGCCTCCACTTTGTCCTGATGATGTCATCCGGAGCTTTGGACCAACTAAAGAATCCCTCAAAGCATTTATATTATATATTATATTATATTCAACGTGTGGATGTTTCAACAACACAAGGAAATGGCAGAAAGTGGGAATCACTGATCTAATGGATCTCTCTAATTAACACATCATATTCATTACATAATGATACATTTTAATGCAATAACAAGAATAAGGTTACATTAAATAAAAGGTAGAATTCATGCAGTTCACATATTTCATCACTGCAGCTGTTTGGTCAACAGATAAAGTAAAAGTAATAAAATCCTGAATCCTCACAAAGAGCTTTTTGTAAAGTATGAATCTCTCCGGAGGAGCAGAAACAAACTGTAACCATCGGAAAGGTCGAAACCCGTTTTTAAAATGTATTTATAAATGTTCCTTCAGAATTCAGCTGCTGTCATCTGAAGCCGAGTCCAACATTCTTACAGAAGGAGTGTGACACACGTCTTTGTGTCCTTTTATGACGCCGTCCACACATTAATAATAATAATAATACATTTTATTTATAGAGACATTTCAAATAATCATTAAACACGTCTCATACATGATGATGATGATGATGATGATGATGATGATGATGATATGAGCTTTCATTAAAATAACTATTTATACGAGTCTGGTTCTAATGTGTTTGTGAACATTAATCCACAAATGTTATTTCAGAAAAATGATGAATTAACATTTATTTTCTCTCTTCTAAGAAAATGAAATAATGAATATGAAATACTTTGTCTCTACTTTACAATTAAGTAACATTCATTTTGGAGTAGAAGGAGGAGGAGAAGGAGAAGGGAGGAGAGAGGAGGAGAGAGGAGAGAGGAGGAGGAGAAGGGAGGAGGATGAGGAGAAGGCAGGAGAGAGGAGGAAGAGGAGGAGGAGGGAGGAGAGAGGAGGAAGAGGAGGAGAAGGGAGGAGAGAGGAGAGAGGAGGAGGAGAAGGGAGGAGGATGAGGAGAAGGCAGGAGAGAGGAGGAAGAGGACGAGGAGAAGGAGGGACGAGGAGGACGAGGAGAAGAGAGGAGGATGGGGAGGAGGAGGTGTACTCACTCAGACATGCTGCTGGTGCTCCTCGGCCTGTTCACAGAGGAGTAAATGATGAGCGGCCATGTTTCACACGGTCGATCACGTTATTGATCGCCGACCTCTTTGACCTTCGGCAGGGCTCCGCCCCTCAAGGCGCCGAGGGGTCGCAGCCCCCGGGACATGTTGGCCTGGAATCTAATCTCTAAATGCCACCAAGAGCAGAGGAACCCAAGGAGGAACCCAAGGAGGTGGCAAGGTGTTAACATCGGCTTTGCTAATTCCAACATCAAGCCGGGAGTGAAGAGGGAGGAGTCAGGAGGAGTCAGGAGGAGTCAGGAGGAGTCAGCAGGAGTCAGGAGGAGTCAGGAGGAGTCAGGAGGAGTCAGCAGGAGTCAGGAGGAATCAGGGGGAGTCATGAGGAGTCAGGAGGAGTCATGAGGAGTCAGGAGGAGTCAGGAGGAGTCATGAGGAGTCAGGAGGAGTCAGGAGGAGTCATGAGGAGTCAGGAGGAGTCAGGAGGAGTCATGAGGAGTCAGGAGGAGTCAGGAGGAGTCATGAGGAGTCATTCTTACATCAAATAAAGATTCATTCCAATCACAAAGGACACGTTTCATCCGATCGATAACAAACATAAAACCCACAGGATCTTTAATTCATAATAAGATGATATGTATTGTTATTAAATGTATTTAAACATATTTAACATCAAACAGTCTGACATGTAGAGACGTTAGTAGAGAACATTAAATATTATTCTTCACCAGTTTAAAAAAAAACGTTCCACTTTCACAACAAACTTTCCTCTGGACGGCCCGAGGTCGCTCTGCCTCAGAGGTCAGAGGTCGCGCCTCTCTGGGAGCCGGTTACGGTTCCACCCGTGGTGGAGAAGAGCCGCAGTGAGTCCGTTAGTGCCCGAGCAGCGAGCTTCTCACCTGGCAGGATGCAGTGGAAGAAGGAGAAGAAGAGGGGGAGATGCTGCCACGTCCTGGACCCCCACATCAAACTGGTATATACGGCGTGAGGCGCTGACTCAGCAGCAACGCCGCCCTCTTTATGGTAGCACAGTCCTCAGAACCAATGGGCCAGCAGGCTCCAGAAATACCTCCAGGAACCTCGTAAAGTTCTCCCTCTTCGGGATGGACGGGCTCTCAGGTTTCCTCCCACACAGAGAGGTGGGGGGACAAGAGGAGGCATTGTTAAGAGACTCACTCTGAGCTGAATGAGCGCCACCAAGACCATGAATGTGAGCACATCCATCTACACGATGGAAATGTGAAGATGGGATGAAGACAGGTTCAGAATTCTTGCTTCATATTGTTGGCAAACTGGAGTCAAAGGTTTCTACTCAAGAAATGTCACACATGTCTTTGTATAACTCCATGAATCAGAAATAGACAAATAATGGCCTCTGAATTGATGAACAAACTCTTCTGTAGAACATCCAGAATGTACGGAGGAACCTCTGGACTCTAGAGGAATAAAGCTGTAGTTTGGTGATGTAAGAGCTCCTGAACGAGTGAGAACAAACCAATTTCAAAGACATGTTGGAGACTTGTTGACTTATTGTGTAAGTTTCCTGAAATATTGTATTTAAATATGTAATTTAACTTTTAGCAGTTTTAGGAGAAATCGTAAATAAACAAAGTAATAAAATAAACCTTTTATTGCCTGTAGTCGGAAAGAAGATCACTTCTAGAAGTGAAGAGCCATCAGTAAGAAGATGGATGGGAGTTTGAGTCTAGACTACAAGAAGGGGGAGATGAACATGAGGATGAGGAGGTGGGGACCAAAGATGAAGAGGAGGGAGAGGCTACTCACCAAGAGCTCCGTGCTGCTTCACACTGAAAAGCTTCATTGAGCTGTTCTTCTCAGGAGAGAAGAGCGAGGCTCTCTGCTGACCCCTGGTGGTTCCTCCCCAACACGACACGCATTGAGCAGATGAAATGAAGAGGTCCAACCACTGCTTCTATGAAACGCTTTAATCATCAAGGTTCACCTTCAGCCTGAAGTAAAAAACACCCTCCTTGCTGCCTTATTCCAAAAAAACAGTTTTTCCAATTCCATGAAGAACCGGCGTGGGGCAGCAGGTGAAGTCTCTAGGACGTCTCAAACATCTTCTTCCTGTCGACTTTGTCCTCGATGTTCTTTCTCCAGTCACCCACCGCCTCGCCGCCCTGAGGGACACATGGAGCTCAGAGGGTCTCCCACACCGGGTCCACGTGCCTTCACCACCAGACTCACCTCCTCCTTGACCTCCTTCTTGACCTGCTTCAGGTTGGACCTCAGGTCCATGGTCACCTTGTGCTTCCCCCCCAGCAGGGCCTGCAGCATGCTGTCGGCCGACATGCGGACCTTCTTCAGGGCCGGCTTCTTCACCCCGGCCATTTCCAGTACCTTCATCTTCAGGTCCTCGATCTGATGGACAGAGTACACGCCGATAGTACTACAGTACTACTCGGTACATCGGAGAATACTCAACCCGTGTACCAATGAGAGCAGCTGAAAGGGTTCAGAACAGTTGTCATTAGGTCCCAAAATTCATCCTGTTCTAAATCAATTCATAATCAACCTTTACTCAGTTTTAGTCATTTACAGGGTTTTTTTCCTGCTAAAAATATAAAATCTAAGTTTTGAGGAGATAAAAGATTGAATTTTGTTGTACTTATTATGTTTAACAATGTTTAATAGTGTGCTTTGAGCTTCTCTAATATTTATTTTATATGTGAAAACATCTGGAGTTTATTACTAAAACTGCATTTTACGGATTACACATGAACGCATCACAGTGACGTTAACTTGTTTTCACTGAAATGGCCTTCAAGTGAAGAGCAGAATAACACGTGGTACCAAACTAGAGGGATAATAAACGATAGCGACGTGGAAAACGAGACGCGTGTCGACCTCCTTTTTGGACTTTTCCACTTTGGCGTAAGCGTCGTATCTTTCTTCGTCCAACTTGTCGATGCCCTGGTGCAGCTTTTTGCAGAATTCCTGTCAGCAAGGAAAAGAAAGAAGAAAATGATCTCATCTCCATGTGTTCGGCCCTCGGAGGGAAGCTGGGGGGCTTTTTTCTCACCATCAGGGCTGCCTGGTCTCCACTCAGGTTGGGGGGGGGGCACTTCTCCGCCATGTACGCCTCCTTGGAGGCCACAATCTCCCCAGCCTCCTGCTCCAGCCAGGTAGCAGCGATCTGCAGGATCAAACTCTGTGGGACCAGGAGAGTGGAGTCAGGAGGGGGCCCAGAGAGCCAGGAAGGCCCTGGGAAGTCAGAGGGGGCGTGTGTCTTTGTGGGAGGAGTCCTGTTTCATTGTGGGAGGATTATTGTGTGTTTCTGGGAGGAGTCTTGTGCTGGTGGGAGGGGTATTGTTTAATTGTGGGAGGGGCATTTTGTTGGTGGGAGGAGTCTTGTGCTGGTGGGAGGGGTATTGTTTAATTGTGGGAGGAGCCTTTTGTTGGTAGGAGGGGTTTGTGGGTTTGTGGGAGGAGTCTTGTGTCTCTGTGGGAGGAGTCTTTGTGAGCAGAGTGTTGTTTACTTGTGGGGGAGCCCTGTGTTTTTGTAGGAGGAGTATTGTTTATTTGTGGGAGGAGTCTTGTGTATTTGTGGGAGGGGTATTGTTTCATTGTAGGAAGAGTCTCATAATGTATCCATGACTAGTTGTAGTTAGTATAGTTATTAAAGTAAAGCATGAATACTTCCTCACACTGACTATGAGCTCTTAGCATGTGATTAACATTAAAGCTGATATGATCTTCATTTATTCATTATTCTCTACTGGTTATTAAAATAAGTTAAATCCCACCTTGAGATGATGCCTGCGGCTTGACGACATTTTCTTTCCCCTTTGAACAAAGAAGTGAGAGTATTAATAACAGGGATTCAATAGAATTTAGAACATTACTTAAGACCAGTCTTTAGATTGAGAATAAACAATAAACTTGTACTCACTCGGACATCTTGACTTCTTTTTAGTCTCAGACTCTAAAAATTATCAGAAAAGCAAAGTGAAAGTTATGTTCTGGACAATTAACTTTTTAATTAAAATATTCGTATTTTATACAATTTATTAAGAATAAATAAAACTCTTATATGTAGTAAATTTAATATAATCGAACACATATTCTCACTTAAAACGTTAATTGTTAATCTATCATACGAACAAAATTAATAATCAGTCTCAAAATGTATTATTTCAAAATTGCTTTACAATTGCTTTCTTGAAAAACTAAAAACACAATATTTTTTTCCTAATACAACTTTATTTTTTATTCATTACTAATTATTTTATCTGAATCAATGATAGTATATGTATATGTATATAATAATGTTTAAAATGTTCATCTTAGTCTTTATCAATATAGTAAAAGTCCATCAATAATTCAGTGTGAAGGAGGGGGGGGGGGGGCGCGCAGCCTTTTACAAAGTCGGGTCACAGCTAATCCTGGCTGGGGGGGTCAGAGGTCACCGCTGACATTCACATGGATTTCTCCATGAGCGTAACGGGAGAGTGGGGCATAAAAAAAACACCTAAAAATGTAATGAACTCATCATTTTACTTATTTAACATCAGCTGATTCAAACAGCTTCAGACTTATTAGTAATAATGTCATTATTATATTATATATCATTATTGGTGCTTGAAGCCACCGTTGCCTCGTCAAAGTCTCTAAATACAGAAGATGATTATTTCTCTAAAGATCGTCAGTAAGCGGACCCCCCACCCCCCCCCCCCCCCCCCCCCGGAACCTGACGCTTCGTAGAGACCCTTTAAAACCTCACAGAGATTCACTAGAAGACACTTGTATATATATGTATATATATACATATATAAACGTATATATATATATGTATATATATATATATATATATGATCAGATTATACAGGGGGCTTTCCACCGTTTCTCAAACTTCCTCCGTAAACAGACTATTCATCCATTCATCATCCAAGTCCTTCTCCAAGCATCTCCCAGAGGAGAAGAGTTTCTCACCTTCTCAGCAACGATGGCGAGGAGACCCGGGACCAACTGGGCGGACCGCGAGGAACGGGATCAGGCTGAAAGGTGAAATCTGCACGAGTATTTATGCTCTGGGACTTCTCCTTTATGGCCACGAGGGACTGGTGAGCTCCTGAAATACCTTCATCCCCTGACGCCTCGTAAATCCACCAGGAGGAGAGACCCCTTCAAACCTGGACCCTTTACACCTAAACCCTTTAAACCTGGACCCTTTACACCTAAACCCTTTAAACCTGGACCCTTTACACCTAAACCCTTTAAACCTGGATCGTTTAAACCTAAACCATTTAATCCTGGATCCTTTAAACCTAAACTATTTAAACCTGGATCGTTTAAACCTAAACCATTTAAACCTGGATCCTTTAAACCTAAACCCTTTAAACCTGGACCCTTTAAACCTAAACCCTTTAAACCTGGATCGTTTAAACCTAAACCATTTAAACCTGGATCCTTTAAACCTAAACCATTTAAACCTGGATCCTTTATACCTAAACTATTTATACCTGGACCCCTGGAACCTTTACACCTAAACCCTTCAAAACTGGACCCTTTATACCTAAACCCTCTAAACCTTGAGTATTATTATTAATGGTAGACTTTTTTTCTTTGAGTATCATCTTGATGAACTAAAAGCACCCAGGACCATAAAACGTCTCCTCCGTTCTGTTTGTTTGATCAAGTCAAAAATAGAAGTGTGAATGAAATGGAATTTTAAGAAGTATTTTAGATGTAACCGAGTTTACATAAAACGTTTAAGATTATATTCAATCACAGTAACAAAGTGATTTCTCGTCATAAAAGATGAATACAAGATGAAATCGTCACCTTCTACGCTGCTGCTGATTCTCAGATCCAGACTCTGAAAACACAAAGAGACAAATAACACCAAACAGTTAATACAATGATCACTTATTGTACTTTAAAACTGTATAAAATGAGACTTCACTCACCTTCTGTTGGTTGAGACCGTCTCTGTCCATTAGGAAATAATAATAAACAATGATATTCATCATTTTAAAGACCTCCTGTAGCACAAAGCGTATGTGTAATGTTTTGTTAAAGGTAAATTTGTAATTTAGAGAAGGAAAAGTCTGAGAAAGACAGAGACACTAAAGAGGAAGGTGTGAGACAGAACGTCCTCTACTGACACCTGGTGGTCAAAGGACACTTTAACACAATGTACTGCACATGTGTCAAACTCGTGGCCCGCGGGCCACGTCCAGCCCGCTGGGGCGTCCAGTACGGGACGGCGTTATAGGTTTGAAATCTGCTTTAAATAAAGAAAGAGTGAAAGTAATTTGCTGAATCTTGGAAGCGACTGAAGTCCACTTTCATTTTTCACAGCTTCTTGAACATTCGGATGAAGATGTAAATATTGGATTCGTCTCTCGGGCAAAAAGCAAAAAATCATTTCAAATAAATTGAGTCACATTCATTCAAATTAATCTGCCAAAGTTTAATCTCGGGGGCTTTTTTAAATATTCTTTTGAGAATAAAGAGGTCATTTGAGAATACAGCTAATATGAACTCACTGTAATTAAAAAAAACAATAATTATCTCTGTTTAAGTGTCGCTTTAAAAAAGAAATCAGGAAAGTGTCGGTTTGTTCGGATTAAGGTGCGTTTGAATTCTTCACCACGACGAGCAGACATTGAGAGGGAAATAAACACATTTATTGCTAAAGACAATATGATGCAGGAAGTAGTCCAAAGTGAACCTCGACAGTAAAGGAGGAAACCGGAAGTCTCATTTCAGAATAAAGGTCCAAATGTGCAAAAACAGGCCGAGTTGAGACTCATAGTTTTAATCAAACAAAAAAAGCTTTCTTTTAATTCAATTATAAATTGCATAAAAACTGTGCTAACGGGCGGCTGGAGTCTTTAGGAGGTCTCAAACATCTTCTTCCTGTCGGCCTTGTCCTCGATGTTCTTACGCCAGTCGCCGGCCTCCACGGACTACGAGACACAAACAGTCCAAAGTCACCAGTAGTTTTATTTAGCTTTAAAAGGATTAATGAAAGGATAGAAATAATCTGATATTTTCAAGAACGAATTCCAAATGTTGTATTTTTATCATCCATAGTGTTTATTTGTATAAAAACACACAATTCAAATAAATAGGAAATATTATTGTATTTAATTTAATTATTTGCCTTATTTACCTTTTTTAGGGATGCACCCTTAAAATGAAAATTTGGTTTGTTTAGAGATAAAGTTGTCAAAGTTGTCCTTTTCATGTTGTTTTTCTCCAATAATGATGAAATAAAAAATAGTATCGTTTTTTTTCTAATAAAACTAAAAAAAATCTAGTTCTTCTAATTGTTAATACTGTACAGTAATAGAGCGTGTGTTAGAAAGCTTAACAGATCAAAATTCATCTCTAATATAAATTGCTGTATTCATGTGAAAATGTACTCAAGTTTTGATACGTCACAAAAATGTATTTACAATTGATAAATTAACCAGTTCTACTCTTTGGAGCATGAATGCACCATAATGTCTGGTGCGTGGTCCTGCTAATGGCTGCTAACAGCCAACGTTGGAGAATGTTAACTACCATTCGATGCCCACAGCTAATGGCAACTAGCCGCCGACCGCTAACGTCAATTAGCCACCGACCGCTAACGTCAACTAGCCGCCGACCGCTAACGCCAACTAGCCGCCGACCGCTAACGCCAACTAGCCGCCGACCGCTAACGTCAACTAGCCGCCGACCGCTAACGCCAACTAGCCGCCGACCGCTAACGTCAACTAGCCGCCGACCGCTAACGTCAACTAGCCGCCGACCGCTAACGCCAACTAGCCGCCGACCGCTAACGCCAACTAGCCGCCGACCGCTAACGTCAACTAGCCGCCGACAGCTACGGGTAACTACCGTTTCCCAGGTTTTCGTGCACTGACTCTACCCTGTAAAGACTCACCTCCTCCTTGACCTCCTTCTTGACCTGCTTCAGGTTGGCCCTCAGGTCCATGTTGACCGTGTGCTTGGAGCCCAGCAGGGCCTTCAGCATGGCGTCGGCAGACATGCGCACTCTTTTCAGGGCAGGTTTCTTCACTCCGGCCAGGTCGACCACTTTGATCTTCAGGTCTTCGATCTTAGAGGGCAACCCAGGACCAGAACGATGAGAGAAAATTGATTTACGGCACAGGCCGTATGTGAGAAGTGATCGTAACGTAATCATCATGTCAGCTGTTTGTTTGATGACTGTCGTTTCAAAGCTGCGAGCTAACAATTGGCATCTTGTTTTTTACAACCAGTGAACAGGAAGGACTGAGGAGTACGTAGCGAGTTAATGTCTCTGGTAGAGACCTGTCAATCAGTGTTGCCCTAAAGCATCCCCTCATTATGGAACAGAGGAGTCGCCCCCTGCTGGTCACTACACAGAAATAGAGTCATTTCCTCATAGACGTCTATGGGAGCAGAGGAGTCGCCCCCTGCTGGTCAATAGAATACAGCTCTAAATAAATAAAGCTTGAGGGCTGCACGGCAGCAGGAACTGTACCTCTTTATCAGCTTTTCCCACTTTGGCATGCAGGTCGTACCGTTCTTCGTCCACTCTGTCGATGAGAGCGGCCAATTTTTTGCAGGTTTCCTAAAGACACAAACAAGCGTAAAGTTAACTTATTGATCATCTAAGTCTTCTTCTGTCAGAAGGTTTTACCTATCTCGTCACTGTAAAGTGGAATGCTTTGTCCAACCTTCCAGCTACGTTCAATATATACATACATACATACAAATGGCAAAGATAATATATACAAAAATGGATGGAACATCGGCCCTCCTAATGATGAATCCAACTCATTTTAAGTTTAGTCTGACTTTGCTTCTAGCTCCCCCTTGAAGTTCACATTCAGGGTTAAACATCTCTATAAATAATGTATATATATATTTAAATATATATCTATAGTAGAAGGACAATCTGAAGAGTTTAGGGATGATGGGAGCATCTTCGTATCTCAATAATCTCTTATTAAGGAGACTTGGTTTTCAGTAGTAAAGGCATGTTTATGCATGTTGGAATTAGCTTCATCTGACTGATGGTAGATGCCAGATACTCTCATGCATATTAAGATCTCACCAGTGGAGACCTCGGACAGGGTTAAAATCAAGAGGCCTCCCCCACAGTTTCGGGAGGACTGAGCTCAACAGCTTGGCGGTGAGTGGCGAAGCGAACGTGACCTGAAGCGTGTCTCACCATGAGGGCGGCCTGGTCCCCGCGTGTATTTGGCGAAGGACAAGCCTCGGCCATGTAGGCCTTCTTGGCATCTTCGTTCTCTTTCTTCTCCTCCAGAATCCATTTGGCCGCGATCTGAAGCATCAAACTCTGCAAGACACGATCAAGCAAAGGTCATCCCAAGGTCAGTGGAAGGTCAATGGAAGGTCAATGGAGGAAGGAAGCTTGTGTTTTGTGATTGTTGTTGTGATTCTATTTTCTATTTGATTTCAAATGCAAAGAGAACATCTGAAGATTTTCTTCCATATGTAAACATTGCAAATATAAAAAAGTTGAAATTTTAAACCAGGAAGAAAAAAGTAATGATACAATATGATAATGCTCATTTATTAGCTTATATTTGGGAAATGATTTAATTGTAAGTCTTTATTCTCAGATCATCCATTCAGGAATTAAACAATATTTGACTCCAGTTCATTCAAATCAACCTGGAACGTAACAACAAATATTGGTATGAACCAGTAGAGGTTAAAATACCTTATTATAAACAATTGGTAAAAAGTATTCCAAATCTCAGTCAAAGCTTCCAGAACAACGTACACAAGGCTTTAACATTTAAACCAACTTTAACAACTCAACTTCCATCTTTTGGTGTCGTTGAACGTGTCTTTAGGAGAGAAAGTGAAGCCTTAAGGGAGTGTTTGCATGTTTACACCTACAGGGGGCGCCTCTGTATAATAAATGTACTATTTATTAATGCTTTTATACACATCCAAATATGTCATGTTAATATAGTGATCTTAACCAGCTGCAACTTTACTGAACAATAATAAAATGAAATAATTCCCCCAATGGAAACACTGGATGAGGGTAGAAAGTATTTCTACTCTATGGAATTACTACTTTCACTGAAAAGTACACCCCCCCACCCCCCAGGTATGCTTATTGATCAATAAGATTTTTATTAACTAACATATCTTTCAGATGACAAAGGATTAAGACAAGGACTTTTCTCTAATAAAACCCTTTTGACACTACTTTACGTATTCTACCCTTTTCTTCTCCTGAAGTGAATCAGGTGATCATCATGTTAACCGATCAGCTGATCAGATGTACAGGAAGTGAGCGTACCTTCAGGTGATGCCTGCGGCTGGAAGTCATCTTCTTACTGTGAGGATCAAACAGAAATCACTTTCATCTCTCCATAAATCCACTTCATTATCACGAAAGTGTTTGTTGCTGTGATACCGACGTCGGCCACACGAGGCAGCAGTGCACCTCCGAAGAACTTATACACCTTCATATGTACTATGTAATATATTATAGAAGTTATTTATATATATATTATATTGAGGACACAGAGTAGAAGCTCAGTAAAGCCTCTTGTGGCAGAAATCAGTATCACAACAGACTCTTAATATTAATATTTAATATTGTTTTGTTTCTTTACCGGTGAGTCTCCTAATCCCTTCTTTCCATCCTTCTCTCATTCTTTCCTTTCTTCCTCCCGTCTTCCGTCCCTCCTCTCGTTATGTTTATTAATATCTTAACACTCTAAACTCCTTGCCTCCTTCTTTGGGTCCGACTCTCTTTTTACATCCTTTCTTTATCTCACACTTTCCTCATTTCCTTTCCTCCCCTCTTTTCCTTTCTCCCTTGTTTCTTCTCCCTTGGTTCCTCTGTTCTATCTTCTATCTTCTTCTTTTCTTAGTACTGCTTCTGCACTTGAATAATCCTTTCTATGAAACATGATCAGATATCAGTAATCAATAACCCAGGGGACACTTACTCAGACATGACGGCGGGTTTTGTCTTCGTGACCTGTTGGGCAGCAGAGAAGAAGAGGAGGTGAGAATAAATGATGTTTCATTCGGCGCTCAACTTATATAAACCCCCCCCCCCCTCCCGATGAAAGGCGATCCATCAAAGTCGATGATAAGGGGGGGGGGGGGCAGGGGGGCGCTAAGTTTGGACCTGGAGTCGAGTTTCGCTTCTATGAGCTCCTCTCCAGGTGGTGGACACCCCAGACCCCCCCGGGAGTCAACACTTCAACTCCTTACGGGGGGGGGGGAATGTGCCGAGGCAGCAGAGACTGCTCAGGGCCGTCACTCAACACACACACACACACACACATTTAGACACACAAACACACACACACACACACGCACACACATTTACACACACACACACATTTAGACACACAAACACACACACACACACACGCACACACATTTACACACACACACACACACACAAACACACACATTTAGACACACACACACACACACACAAACACACACACACACACATTTAGACACACAAACACACACACACGCAGCTGCACAAAGCAGATTCAGGCTCTTAATCTTTTGACTAAATACAAAAAATAATTACATTGGAGTTTTCTAATCACATTAAAGAATAAAACGCACTGAAATCATCAGAACTTTAAGAACAATAATATAATATCAGCTTTTCAGATCAAAGCAATCCAGGTTTTCAAAGCTCCAGAGTCTTTAGTCTTTACTAGAAATACAAATTAATTATAAAACGAGACAAATCATTTTATTTGAACTGATTGTACCGTTCAGTAATCTTCATCATTCAAAAGAGAGAAGAGCTTCAACTTTCACCTCCGTGGTCACAACCCCCCCAACAGAAGCCACGTACCCATGAGGGAGGAGGAAGAGGAGCAGGAGGGAGGAAGAGCTGGACTCACCTGAGAGGAGGAGGAGGAGGAGGAGGAGGAGGAGGAGGAGGAGGAAGGCAGCAGTTGGAGGAAGTGGTGCAGTGGCTGGTTTTATACCCGAGTCCTGAAATATGACCACGATCATCATCATCATCATCTTCATCATCATCTTCCTTGCCTGGCACTGGGAAAATCAACAAGGCCTGAGATCCTTTTAAGACTCCACCCCGGCGCTGAGGAGGGAGGAAAGAAGGCCATAACACTGAGGAAAAAGCACCTTAAAATAGAGGAAAATTTACCATAAAAAAAGAGGAAAACTACTTTTTTAGAAGAAGAATATTTATATATATAAATATAGAAACCATTTTCTTTTATTTCAAACCGTTTCACTTTTAGGTATTGCTCCAAATAAAAGTGCTCTATAATTACAGCACTCGGCCCGGTTAGCGTTTCATGTTGGGGGGGGCCTCTAGGAAGCTTCGAGGGCCTCTCATATTAACACTGGATGAAATTATGTGGGCACTGAGTCACGGAGGAAGACTTTCCATTTGGGTAACTTTACCCCCCCGGATCTCATAAAAAGCATTCTTTCCTAATTGCTAAATATTGCTGTCGGTAGCGTCGGTGGGGGGGGGGGGGCTCAGCTCGTTCTGAATGGTGATCCCTGATTCGTCCTCGAGCTCCAACAGCTCGTCAATAAACTGGTTTGTGAGTAAATGCTCTGCGTTTAGTCCCAATAAAGAACAGCAAGCTACGACATCGTTGCTGAGCAGCGACAGTCGTCAGTTCCTGAGGGAGGAGGAAGAGGAGGAGGAAGAGGAGGGGGAGGAAGGCTTCTCCTCCAGGATCAGAGCTTCTCCTCTCTGGAGATCCAGGACCCTCTGGAGGGGATTGAGGCCCTGGAGAACTTTGACCAGGTCTGAGGGCCAACCTTGTGGTTTGAGTCATAATACCACAGTGCTAGTAGCTGTAGTATAGTAGTATGTTAATTACATGTTATGTAATCACACTTTCTACACTGATGGTTTTATTCAATATTTCTCATAGAATATAAATACTGTAACATAATGCTGCTGGTGGAAAGACACTACCTCTGAGATTTAGTACTGTATATGATGTACCTCTGAGATTTAGTACTGTATATGATGTACCTCTGAGATGTAGTACTGTATATGATGTACCTCTGAGATTTAGTACTGTATATGATGTACCTCTGAGATGTAGTACTGTATATGATGTACCTCTGAGATGTAGTACTGTATATGATGTACCTCTGAGATGTAGTACTGTATATGATGTACCTCTGAGATGTAGTACTGTATATGATGTACCTCTGAGATGTAGTACTGTATATGATGTACCTCTGAGATGTAGTACTGTATATGATGTACCTCTGAGATGTAGTACTGTATATGATGTACCTCTGAGATTTAGTACTGTATATGATGTACCTCTGAGATGTAGTACTGTATATGATGTACCTCTGAGATGTAGTACTGTATATGATGTACCTCTGAGATGTAGTACTGTATATGATGTACCTCTGAGATGTAGTACTGTATATGATGTACCTCTGAGATGTAGTACTGTATATGATGTACCTCTGATATGTAGTACTGTATATGATGTACCTCTGAGATGTAGTACTGTATATGATGTAGTAGCAGCTGGTGGCCACTGGACATTCAGACACTTTTAATGTCGCTAACAACAATAATCCCCACTGTTGTGAGCATCTGAGCAGCAGTAAAAATGACCTCAGCCTCCTCACCCCCCCCCCCCCCCTTTCGTCTCTGAGAAGATGAACCTGACCTTGTTTGGACCAGAAAGTTCTCCAGCTGCTGTCTGGTGTCATCTTCCACAAAGAAAGGAGGAGACCCCCCTCCTGCTGCCTCACGCTGTCAAACGACTCACCAACACAAACACACACCTTCAACACAAGAAGGAATCCCACATGTTGTCCAACACACTGGACTTTAATCCAAAGTGCCATCAGCCGGCGCCTTGGAGCCGCTAAAGGACGTGAGATTGGTAGCAGCTGATCCCTCTGACTCATGACCTTTGTCCAGGGGAGGCGGAGCTTCTCAGCGATTTGACCAGCGTTTGATAGCAACAAGGAACCTGCAGTGAAACGATGTTAATACATGCAGGTGCATACATGCATGCTGTATGTAAACATCCATAGTGTGCCTGCTATCCTTCAAAGGTATCCCTGTATGCCCACGCCGTGCCCCCTTACCCCACATGAGCCCTGAAGCTCCGCCCTGGAGCTCCGCCCTTCCACCACGTTCTTATCCGCTGGCTCTCCTACTCGTGGCTCAACTCTAATTCGGTTTGCTTCTGTCTGAGAGACGGCAGCTGTTTCCTCAGGATTCCATCCAGCTGTCAGCGGGGGTCAAGTATAACCGGAGCGCCCCCCCCACCAGACGTCGCTGAGGCCTTCCAGTGTTTCCTGTTGTGAGACCGGGGAAGCAAACGGTACAGATGGTTTACCTTCAGTTTACATGAAAAAACGTTATTATTACCACGCACTGCAGGTTACAGAAGCACAGAGGGACTATTTGTTTGGTGGTATTTTCACAGCTTGGAGATTACGAAGCCTACAGATGAAGGAGGGGCCTCATTATTAACTTAAATTCCTATTTAACTGCATTTCGTTGTCTCAGAACTGTCATGTGCAATGAAAATGAAGTATGTAATGTAATTCATGTGTTGTGTGTTATTTTATTACGTGTCTTTATGGAACTAGTAATAATACAACAAAAGAGCCACTGAAACTATGAGTGAGCGTACATGCATACATGAATGATGCAATAAATAAGGATAAAAATCAGATTTTATTCATGAACTGAACTGACCGTCCTCTGCAGAAAACTACACCAGATCACTGTTAAGATTATCTGCAACCACAAAGAAGAAGAGTCAGGTAATTACCATTTCTTTATAGACCAAATTACGTCTACAAATAACGACACTATGTTGAATGACTCACCTCATCTGGTCCAACGGATGGAGATGAACAGCAGATATCCATTCATAAGAGTTTTTATAATACAGACTGCATCTGTTGTCCTTTTCAGGTGGGTTTTGTTGATCGTGGTAATATTTACAGTAGACTATTTGTTACAGGTCAAGCTGAAATAAGGAACCGATTTAAAAAACCCAAATTATTAGAATTCATTTTAATTCTAAGACCTAATTTGCACATTGAGGGAAAAGAAGACATGATGATGTTGGATAGACGTCTTTCAGCTTCCACAAGTTCTCATCAGATCTGCACAGTATGTACCAGCAGCAGTTCTTTTTGAATATGACCAAATAGCTTCTAGATATATGTGAAATGTCTTCAGAAAGCTGTTAAGACAAATTAAATCCAACTTTTAAGCGTTGACATTTCCTTCCTCCATTTATTTCACTCATTAAGCGAACGCCTAGACGTCGCCACGTGTCATCAGGCAAAGATGGAACATCGCACTCCCACAAGTTCACGGGCCACAGTATTGTCAAAATCTATTTGACCGTAAAGACGATGCAAATTCAACGAGACTTCGAACAAGATGAAGATGAACGTTTCTTATTTAATGTGACAGCAACAAGAAGGAACGTACATCACACTCCTGTTGGGACAGTTTAGAAAAGATTTACTAAATTACACTTCTGCTACGGATCAGCCATGCTAACGTCGGCTAACGTTGGCTAACGTTGGCAAACATTGGCTAACGTTGGCAAACATTGGCTAACGTCAGCTGATGTTGGCTAACGTCGGCTAACGTCGGCTAACGTTGGCAAACATTGGCTAACGTCAGCTGATGTCGGCTAACGTTGGCTAACGTCACACTCTGCCGTTACCATCTGACACCAATGACAGGGAATCTGTGATTTCATTTTGAAACTGGAAACAAAGCAGAGTGATTACGACCAGGTTTAACAAAAGTCTGGTGGAGGATGTTCACTCATTTTAAATTAGAAGCTCACATGATTGGCTGTAAATGTGATATGTGGGATGTGGGGTTCTCTGTGTGTGTCTTCTTGTATTTACTTTTTAGCTTGTAGAATAGATGTCCGCTTGTAGGACAGATGGCGTGACCGGATCGGTTCTTATAAGGCAGACAATGTGAATGGTGGAAGAGAGAGCACAGGAAAAATGAAGATAAAATATTATCTGAGATAACACACCTGCGACCGAAGGGAGAGCCAGTTTGAACCCATTTTCAGGGCAAGGCCGAAGGCTGCAGGAGAGAGTACCAGACACTCATTGTTCGGGGAAGGCGTTTGTTACAGAAGGATGAACTGGGTTGAACCAACGTTCAAGGGCACCAGAGGGATTAAAACAGGTCAGTGTCAGAAGGCAGGCGGACTTTTGAAGGGATTTGCTTGCGATACGTATTTCATTGTCTCCAGATATATCTGTGGAGAATTGCTCATGTACAACTTTTTCTCTTCTAAATAAATGTTAAACTTTTTAACTAATTTCCTGCAGTGGATTCTTCTATCAACCAACTCGGGTGGATAAGGAATATCCTAACAGATACTAGTTCTGATTCTTATAGAATAATATGACTCATGCTTCACTGTAGAAAGGCAGGTTGGATTCTTCACTCGAGCACTAATACTGACCTCAGTACACGCAGTTCAAATACATCACATTACTGTGTCATGCAAAGTCAAAACAGAAGGCAGCTCAGATTCAAAGAGTTTTGTTACAAGGAAAAATATCCAGAAACCAACTGAGGAGAGCATGGCTCTTCACTCACTGTGGTCCAGACACACTATCAGAGGAAAGGAGATGCAGCATGTTGGAATAAAACTCTTTACAAAGACACTGGACCTGAATTCTGTCCTTGAGCCCAGCGATCACATTTAACTATCGAACATCTTCTTCCTG